>NW_019386412.1:0-4830 GCF_000671375.1 Centruroides sculpturatus | reverse complement strand
AATTTTTTGTTTATAGCATAGTTTATACGGATTATTCCCAAAAAATTATACGTGTTTTGGAAATGTTGAGTGGAATTAGTCTAGAATCGGTTAATTTTATAGAAGAAAACCTTTCGAACAGCCTTAGTCCGTAAAGTTCCCACCTATCGGGCTGCGATTGGCTCACTCCTACAACGTAATTTTCGGTTAGCGTGGAACGTATCTAAGCGTTATAGGGGGGTCTACTGTATATATATCTTTACATACATAAAATGTCAAAAATACACTAAGACTATCTTCCTTAATTTAAGATAATATTCTCAGTTCTCTTCTCAAATTAAACGCATATATCCTCGTTTTTTTTTAAACATTTTTACGACCCAATTACAACCAAAAGCATGCTTTGAAACAGTACCCGATAGGCGCCGAATTTTTAACTGCAGGCACCGAAAACGCATGCACGTTTCTCTTTCATTTTTTTTGAAGTACGAATGCTTATGAGAAAATAATAACTGAACACACGTTCTCTTCTCTTTCCATTCTCGCGAAGTACGAGCCGGCCTTAACGATTCTTCACTTGGTTTGGTTTCGGCAACACGCCACGTAGACGATCTGCCGAGGGGAATGCCTCCCGGGAGGCCTTTGTGGGAAACCCACGACCAATATTAGAGTGGTTTTATACACTCGGTCATTGGTGGACCGTTCTTTACCTAAGAAACAAGATTGAGCACCTCATTGCAAACATGACTGTTACATAATAATGAACTTCAGTATTTGCAATTACACAAATTCCTAAAGTTAAAAAAAATATACTCGCACGATTACTACTAAACAAACGCAAAGGATAAGTTTGCACGGCAACACACACTCATTTTTATTGTTTTGCACATCGAGATTTTTTTTTTCAAGTTTTGTGTACGCACGTTTTTCGGAAAAGTAAACATGAATATTTGACAAATGACATTAAATCTCACAGATATACAGGAATTTCAATATTTGTTATTAAGTTTTGAAATAGCTCTTATCGGTGACAACTGATTTTAATTGTTTAACTCTCACTAAATAAATCGAATGATAAAATTGTACAGAGTCCATTAGTACATATTCAGTATTTATCTTGAATAAACTGAGATTTTATTTTAATACAGCGGAAGTTATAGACGTTAACTGACTTTTGCTTGTCATGCCACAACGAAATGATTTAGCATCGGAAGGATAAGAACAGTTATTGACAATATTTCGTTTTTAATGGAAAAATACTATTTAATCTAAGCTATCTATCTAATGTGTGTGCTGCGTGCAAGTTTACCAAAATTTCAATAATAATCCAATAATTCGTTTCAAATGAAACTGACTGCCATTGGTTTGCTTATCCAGCTGCATTAAAGCGCTTTACCAGCCAATGTGTCCATAGTAACCTATATCTTTTTAAAAAATCTCACCGCCCTGTGAGCAATAAAAGAGCCTCTTATTTTTTAGAAAGTCCACTATGGTTTCGACCAAGCCCACAATGGGGCGGTCGGGTAATGAAGGACAGACCACCCCTAAAAAATTCCTAGGTTTTTCGATCCGTCCGAGTTAGATTCCGGGTCCCCCAGAGCGATAGGCTCCTACCTTAATCTCATCGCTCGTACTTCCGGTCGTCTCCCATAGTATTTCGGAACTTGAAGAGCCACTTTAAAGTAAAATCTGTAAATTCTCTCTAAACTAAACTAAAATGCACAGTTTATCGTCATATTTTCATAAGATTTCATGGCAAAATGAAATTTTGCAATATCAAATCTAATTAAATCAAATCAAAAATTTTATTAGTGGTATATAATTTTTGTATGTCCAAAAAAGTTATGTAACTATTTATCTAATGATAATTAAAAAGATAAAGCTGATAATGCAGCAAGTCCAAAAGATCATACTTTGAATCATCATTGTGTATATATAATAAAGACATACGTAGGTTTTAAAAATTTATAACGAGACTCGCTGTTATGCAGAGTATAAACTTGATTTTAAAAACTTGTTTTGTTTTCCTATTATAATTCACAGAAGTGTTAGTGAAAATATCGATTAAACTGATTATCACAAGTATGATTAAAATTAAAATTTCAATTTTTATCTACTTTCAAAAGTTCAATGAACTTATAGACTAAAATCAATTATACAAAATTTGAACAGCAATGGCTGACATTAAATATGGAAGGTAAGCTTATTTATGTCATTATATTTGAAATTTGTTTTCTCGTTTAAAACTACACAACTAAACATAAATCTTAAAACTACATGTAGAGAGCAGAAAATATAAATTATTCAGTATTAATTTATTTTCGTAACTAAGCAATAGACTATATTATGAAATTAACTTGTGAAATTGTTGTTCTCTTTCTAGCCTTTCAATTTCCAGCATGACTGAGTTTGGTGGAAGAATAATACTCATAGATATCCTAGCAGTCTTTTTTGGACTCAGTTCTTGGATGGAAATTAATGGTTTATGGGTAGAATTACCTGTTCTGCTCCAAGTATTGCCCGAAGGGTGGTCACTAGCCTCTTATATCGTAGTCATCACCCAGATAGCTAATTTAGGACCAATAATTTACACTTTGGCATGTAGAAAATGGTCTTCCAGGGTAAGTATCTTTATTTACTACAAACATACCACTAATTATTTACACACAACTTTTTCCGACAGAAATTGGAAATACCAGTGATTTATTTTACATTATCAATTGGAATCACTTCATGTTTTCTGCTTACTTTTCTTTGGTCAAAAACATCTGTTGTTTTTGGAAATCTCCATAGTACTGCACTTCTCTCATTGGCATTTCTTTTGGCATTTGTGGACTGTACTTCTTCTGTTCTATATCTACCTTTTATGGCACACTATAAAGAAAAATATCTTTTATCTTACTTAATTGGTGAAGGCATGAGTGGTCTTTTACCAGGAATAGTGGCATTAATCCAAGGTGTAGGAGGAAATGCAAAATGCAAATTAGTCAATAATACAAACACAACAAAATGGATACAATATTCTGATCCACCTCTGTTTTCTGCTGAAACTTTTTTTGGAATTTTAACTTTCTTGATGATAATGAGTGGATTATCTTTTATCTTCCTTCATCTTCTACCTCAAATTAAAGAAGAGAAAGTGATGTCAACCACAATTGTACCAATTATTTTCAAGAAAAACTGTGATGAGAATTTCGACAGTCAGTCATCTGAACAAAGTATTTCATCTGAAACTCAAACAAGAGCATCACTTGTAAAATCTCGTGTACTAAATAAAAGACGCTTTGTGACACTTTTAGCATTTCAAGTATTTTGTTGTGCTCTGACAAATGGAGTTCTACCAGCAATACAGGTAAGTAAAAAATAAGAATTCCTCTCAGCAAAAATAAGAATTCAATAAATGCAAAATATGAAATTTTTCAGACATACTCATGCTTGCCTTATGGAAATGTGGCTTACCATTTATCAGTGACACTCTCAAGCATTGCCAATCCTTTAGCATGTTTTGTGGCTATGTTCTTTCCCACAAAGTCACTGCCACTCATCAGCTTGCAAATGGTAATTGGTACAGGTTGGTCTGTCTATATTATGACAGCAGCAGTGACAAGCCCATCACCACCTCTAATACACACAACAGCTGGAGTAATTTTAATAGTCAGTATATGTTCTTAAAAATTTTTTAATTTTAATGTACATTTCTTTCTAACAATTTCAATTTTGTTTAGATTTTATCTTGGATATGCTTTGTCAGTTTACTCTCTTATGTTAAAGCATGTTCCACATCTATCTTACGTCAAGAAGGAAGTCATTTTGCCATGATGTGGTGTGGAGGCATAAGCCAAATTGGTTCTGCCACTGGAGCTCTTATTGTATTGTTACTAGTTACTTTTACTAATATCTTCCAATCATATGATGTCTGTAAATCTTATCATGCAGAATAAAATGATTAGTATAAAGTTAACAAAAGTTTTCGAAAATTGTCATTAATATATATAACTGCATTCAGATTTTGAAACTAATCTTAGAATCAATAACAAACAGTTTAATAAACAACAACTAATTCACAAAGAGACTCTTTATTATTACTATCATTATCATTTGACAACATTCCAAATATATTAATAGAAAATACAAAATATGAATACATAAAAATTAATTTTTTTCTATTGTTAATATAGCATTAAAAAATAAATTCTAATTTATTAAGTGAATCTGAAAGTATACACTTACTTCCAGCAAAAACAAATTTTAAAAAAATATATCTTCTGTATCATACTACAAATATTTTTCATATGTAACTTAGTAATATTTTAAGTTACATATTAAATGCATAATTGTGACATATTTGAACAGTGTTTTTTGGGCATTGAATATTTTTTTAAGATTTTATATATAATCTCACTATTTGCAATATAAATCCATAGTTTTATGTTAAGTAATATCTCCTAAGAATTATTATTAATTTCACCAGGTCTACAGGCATTCAAATGACTAAGAAGTAGAGATCCTAAGATTTTTAAAAAATTACTTTTATTAAAATATATTTTGATCACAGCTTATTAATCTATAATTAAAAAGCAATTAAAATTTTTAATTGCTTTTATTTAACTTGTTTTGTATCATGTCCTCAAATATCATGCACTTCTAAATAATATAATGTATTCTAATGATATTTTGGATTGTACCCACCACCCACTATCCTCCCAATTCCAAAATTTGATAAACAACCAAATGTACAATTTAATGAGCACGTGTGCATGTAAATGCAATGTAGTGATGTGAAATGAGTGACTCCACTCTCACCATTCCCATGTTGAAAAACATGACCAATAAAATCAATTTTTTTATTTT
>NW_019386411.1:201850-208878 GCF_000671375.1 Centruroides sculpturatus | reverse complement strand
CAATTTTAATTATTTATTTTATTAGGAACATAGTCACAAATCATATCGACCACTTTGTGTTCTCACATTTCGCCTTAACTATCTAATGAATGAATTAAATCCATTTAGTTATCATTTAATAAATGTGATGCTTCATGCCTTAGTGTGTATCCTGTACTACAGGTAATATATTTAACATATTCTTTCTTAATATTAGTAATTGATTGCAAATTACTAAAACCTTTAACAGTAATTTTAATTAATTCTTTAGATTAAGTTATCATGTCTTTTGGATCTTTGTAAAGATGCTTCAGGCCTAGTTTAATATTTATATTAATACTGATGTTCTGCTTATCTTATATTAAAGATAATCTAAAATCACACATTTAACAAGAAATAATCAATTTATTACACTACATAGTGTTTAAGCAACAAAGAAGACTTACGACACGGTTTTGGATTATCAAATCATTTAATAGTTATTATGTGTTAATATAAAAAAATGGGAAAACACTGATGTAAATTATTACAATTTTATTTAGAGATGTAACCGATACCAATATATTGGCACATTGAAATGTTCCAGATATATTGGAATTAGTTAATACACAATCTTCACCAAGCAGTTTAATTTACTGAGATTATTCAATACAAACTAACATTTTCAACTTATTCAATATGCCATCTTCAAGTTTACAAAAATTTTTACTTAGTAAAATGTTCATAAATTACATTTCGTAAAATGCTGCCAGGTGTTTTTATAGGTTTTCTGCATCTCTGATTGATGCAGTGTTACTTTTTGTGTTCTTTATATATTGGGTTGTTTGGAAAGTAAGTTCGTTTTTTTTCCGTGAAAAAACCACAATATTTNATTCAATATATAACCAATTATTTGAGAAAACAAATGTTTTATATATATAATGTATGGAAGTGAGAATCTGACTCAGGATATTAATTGCAATAGAGAATATTCCAGTAAAGAAGATACCTTAGGTTTGGCTGAAACATTCAGAGATTTTAATGTTAAAAAAAAAATATATATATATATATAATTATTGCAAGGAAGAGATTGGCAAAATTGCTACTTAAACAATTCTTCTTTTAATGTTTTTAACATAATGTTGACCTATGACTATTAAACTATTTTGTCACAAAAACTTTTACCATATAAGCGTTAAATTACACACGTATGTCACTAAATTGACGCTTTCGACAATAGTTTTCTAATAGATGGTAAAAGTTTTTGTAACAAATGATTAGCGTGCTGTCTATCACTATATTATAGAAACTATTTTGTCACAATATATATAGAAATATATTAGTAATATACCATAATTTTGTCTAAACTGCATGTTTATGAGGCTTTTGAGTATCATTGCATTTTAGGAAACATAATTTACATAAATTATTATGTATAATTAATTGTTTTAAAATTATTTAATTTAAAACAATTTATATTGTTTATGCAAATGCAATAATTATTTAATTAATTATATTGATATGCAGCATAGTAGTATACATTAAGTATGTATAGTTTAATTTTGTAAAATCAGAAAAGATTAAAATATATTATGGCAATAAAGTAGGAAAATCTGAAAATTAGTTTAAAAAAGAAAAATATTACATTGATATGAAATATTTTAAAATAAAGTGATGATGATGGTAGTTGTATGATTTGAATTGTAAAGGAATAAGATGGACAAGGTGTACTGTACACCCCAAAAATTAATGCAAACTGAAGTAAAAATCTGGTTTGGTGTTAACATATGATGTGTGCTTTAATTTTAACACCAAAACTGATCTTTTGCTTGCAAACTGAAGTAAAAAAATAAGGTTAGGCCTATATTTGGTCACTTCAAAAATTTTCAAATAGAATGATTAATAAACAATAGTGTTGTTTAAAATTTTGCCTAAAAATTTAATTGGTAAAAGTTTACTGATATTTTTTTAGACAAAAATTTTGAAATAATGGTTACAAACTTGTGTGAATTTTTATTAATACTTATGTATTATCAAAATTCTACAATATAAAGTTCAGTGTTTAGAAAGAATAATTTTCTGTAATTATTTTTCTCAAAACTCCATGTTTTGTTTAGAGTATCTTTTACAACATGGAATTCATATAAAACGGAATAATCAACAGTGTTATAGGGGGATCGACTGTATCTTCTATAAATGAATTTAGATCTTACATGAGTTATGACTAATCATCTTTCTATGAGGAATGTTCAGTGCAAAGGTAGGAAAATATTGAAGAAATGGAGGCAAAAGAAATTGATTGCCAATTATGAGAAAAGAAGACATTCGTTAGAGAGTGTCTTCTTTTCTTATAATACCAGACTTGTTGAACTCAAGATATGTAGACATTAGAATTTATTTGGAATTTCTGTATTTTGTATTGAGTATAATAAATTTTGTTGAAATTGAATGTTTAGTGAATGAACCAAAAGAAGAATCGGACATTAAAAGGACAATGTACATAAAATTCTAAATATTTAGAATGTATTATAGTTTTT
This sequence comes from Centruroides sculpturatus, assembly GCF_000671375.1. NCBI lineage: Eukaryota > Metazoa > Arthropoda > Arachnida > Scorpiones > Buthidae > Centruroides > Centruroides sculpturatus. Next base: position 206,383 of record NW_019386411.1, on the reverse strand, counting down.
AATATTATGAGAACAGAATAAAAATTATAAATTTGGAGAACAATATAATATATCATATAAAACTTATTGTTATAAATTACCATTTATAATATGCAAGTTTAACAAACAAAAACATGATATTTTATTATATGGTAAAATTTTGTTAACCTGGCATCTGGTATGTTGGCAAACTTGATAAGCTGGCATGTTGAACTTGTCAATGGGGTTATTGGTGTACTGGGTATATCTGAAGTTAAGATTTTTTATGTAAAAGAACTCAAAATGTGCAGTTCTTGGAAAGGGGTGTGGGTTCTGCTTTTAGAGATGACAAATGCTAAAATGACATGATGCTGTGCTAGGTAAAACCAGTTAGCTCATGCATGATTTTTCTAAAGACTTTTAATGCATAGGTTTGATATGAGAAGCAGAAATATTTACTTGGACTCAATAATTATCATGGAAACAGCTACAGACATACTCTAATTATCAAAGTACATCTATAGGCAATAAAAGTGTACAAAGCACAAAGTAAGAAGAGAATGTTCTTGTTAGAATAGCCTGAAATGAAATAGTGTATTAAACAATCATAAAGGCAGATTTATACAGTTTTATATGCAAAGTTATGTAAATTTGTGTCCAGGGGATCGAAAAAAATCAGAAAAACTTCCACTGTCTAATAAGTCGGCATATTCAATAACCTGAAACCACATCAGTCCTGACAATTCCAGGTTAATGGAATATCACTATATTAATTTTAATTTAATTTTCAAGTGAATAAATTGAAATTGAAATTCTGACTTCTTAAAAGTAAATTTTGATGATATAAGATTTATTTATTTATAAATCATTATAAAAAAGAACATTTTGAAATAAAAATTTTATAGAAATATGAAAGTAATTTAAACAATAGCAAGGAAACATCTATTCCTTCTATAAGGAGAATCTGATTTGGCACTTCTTGCAATGGATTATTGTTTTGCTTTCAAATGTTCTCTTATTCAGCATTCTAATAGAAAGGAAATTAATAAAAAGAATAGAATTGTAAAAATAGAGGAAAACAGTTAAAATTAATATTTATGTAATAATGAACAACAAATCTTTACGATTTTTAAAACATAAGATTCTTAGGAAATCTATTAGAAATAATAAAACTTATATTAAATGATGTTTTTATCATATAGAGAAATAGTAAAATTGAATATAATGTTTCCTAATATTGTATTCAGTTATGGTATTTTTTATTCTAACAATAGTTGCAATGATATCTTATTTAATATCAATATAATCTGACAGAGCATAATAGTAATTCTACAAGATCAGATGATGATAAATTAGTTAATAAAACAATTTATTGAAAAAGATCTCAGTTTTAGAAAAAGTCATTTTCTCCTACATTTATTTTGAAACAATAATTAAGAAGTTTTAGGCAAAGCACAGAATTGTAGAAGTTAATCATCTACTTTGTTCTGATAACTTGCTTCAAAGGTTATATCTTATTTCAAAAATCAAATCATTGCCAAAGAGTTGAATTTAAAGATACAGAAGATATTTAATATAATGAAAGTAAAGAATTTATAGAGAGAAATTTAAACAAGATTAAAAATCTAAAAGCTCAAAAAATGTAGTGTAATTTCTCAAGAAAATTAAACAATATTAAACACCTTTTTTTTATTTTAATATGCAGTTTCCTTTAAATTCATATAGTTTTGGAACTTTTAATTGCCAAATCTTGTATATACTAATCTAAAATCAATAATACATTTGTGAAGTCTCCAACTTGGAATATTCAGATAGTGAGTAATTAACAATGCACTCTCATGTGTTGGATGAAAGTTCCAGATTTAAATCTCATTCTGAACTGTTGCTTTCTTAGATACATAAAATTAAGATTTTTCTTATATAAGTAAATTATTAATTTTAACATTTATGTATATAATTTTTTTTTAAAATAGAAAAACATGGACCTTTGGAAGGATAAAAAACATTATATATTATTGATTGCAACAGTATGTGCTTGTTACTTTAATGCTCTAGAATGTGATTTTGTTTTTGATGACATGTCAGCTATAAGAGATAACAAAGATCTTAGACCAACTACACCATTATGCAACATATTTTTAAATGATTTTTGGGGAACTCCTATACAAAAAGTAAGTAAAATTGCTTAGAATATTAATTTAGTTTGTTATGTAATTATACATTTTAAAATTAAATAATATTCAATATATAATTCAGCTATTTTGAGTAAATTTGATTGTAAACAGATTTATATGAACAACTTTTAATTATATAATTTATAACCTCCTTTGATTTGTTACATTAGCACAATATATTAAAACCAAAAGTTATCATAGAATGTTTTTAATCTGAATGAATTTTTGTCAGATGAGCTATTATAGAATTTTCCTTCATAAACTGTCATTCTAAGATACTATTTTTGTAACTCAGAAACATTATACCTTCATAGGTCATTATACTTCATCTGTCCAGAAGCTTTATTGCTGATTATTTATGTATTATTTGTATCATTGAGATCTAATTTTTGTTCTTACAATTCTTTTAATATTATGATAAATGGACTACATTTTTTGTTATGTCAAGAATCATTTACATTTTTATATATAATACCATTCTTAATCTTTTTAAGGCACTCCTATTTCTCCACATTCTGTATACATTTCTAATTTAAGTTATGTAAAATATTAAAATTTATTTTACTCATTGTGTTATCTTTCTTTCACCTAAGTTTTTGAAGTTTTAATAACAAGATTATAATTTTTTCTTACAGTTGTTTTATATCATTGAATTTATTTTGATTTTGAAAGTGATATGCATTACCATGGCAATTAAACTATTTGCTAATGGATATCATCTGTCCTATGCTGATTGTTTGATAACAGAACATTGTAAATATCTGACTTGGCAAGTAGACAGAGAGAATGATGATTACTTTCTCTCTCTTCCTCTATAGTTTTTTGTTATTTCTAAGTCTTGATATTGTAGTATATCTACTAATTAGAATATGAATCCAACAGACTGTTCATTGAATGATTTTATTAATTTCATTTAAATGTTCAAGTTCTTTTTTTTGAGATGTTGGATTTTCAATGTCATTTAGTAAATTTTGTTTAATAATGAAGTACTGTATTTTGTAAATTTGAAATTATTCCAATTTAAAGAACAAATCTAATATAAATGGGTATGATATATTTTTTAATAATTTGAAATGTTCATAATAAATGTTAATTGTTTGAGTTTTTTTTTTTTTTGCATATATTTATGAACATTAATTATTGTTTCTTATTTCTTTTCTACTATGACTATAAATGGAATGGATGACATCTCTAATGGATTACGAGAACTTTTGAAAAATAATTTTTTTAAACAAAAAGTTTTTATATATGATTTGTTTACAACATTCACCACAGCAAAAAACACTGGTTGTTTAGAATAAAACTTCTTTTTACTTGTTTTTGTGGTATTTTGTATATAGTTTTATTGATTTGTTTACTTCACAAAAATACTTAAATATTTCAATTATATCAATATTTTTAAAAAATAGTTATTATTATTAATTTTCATATATTAAATTTTTTTAGGATTTCTAAAGCAGCTTACAAAAATAAACTTGCAATTTATTCACTATAATTTAAATAAATTTAGCACTCATTATTATGACAATTGTTTAATATATTTAATATTATTTAATCAATTTTTAACTTCACTATATTATATTATACTATAATATAGTATAATATTATATTATACTATAATATAGTATAACTAGCTTACTCGTCGCGCATTGCTGCGATCTCAAAAGAAAGGAAATTCAAGCAAACTCGTTATGATAAAATTCAATTTACATTTTATTATTTTTATTGAAACTTATTATTATTATTCATTTTCATCGGTAAAACATTTCAAAGTGTCGTTTCAATTCTATTTATTTATTGGAGTGCTTGTGGATACACGATATTTTTTGTTTTTCCGTCTGGTGCGTACACGAATAAATCAGGTTTTCCGACGCGTTAGCTGGTCACATACAGTTGTCCACGCGAGAAACACGCATTCTCCAAATTTAACCCACACACTCGCAGCGATTGTCAGAAGCGCGATATTCCCCATTTATACAGGTAACCCCCGTATAACACGGCACTTCTATAGCACGGATTCGCTCTAACACGGTTCGAGAATTGGTACCATCCCCCGTATAACACGGTACATTTATAGCACGGATTCACTCTGACACGGTTCGAGAATTGGGTAAAACCCTCGTACAACAGGAAATGTAATAAATTTTTACATACTTAAGTAATAATAGTGCACGAAAATTATTATTTTCGTGAACTATTAGTACTTAAGTATGTAAATTTTCTCTTCTCGCCTTCTGTCGATACACGTGGTCCGTCTCGAAACTTGTTTCAGTGTTGCCAGATCGCGACGCTTCTGCTTCTGATGTTGCCGAATGTTTTTCCCTTATTCCATACTTGCTTTATTCTTCATAAGTGCTTAGCACCATATAAGGAAATTTATAAAGACCTTTTAACTAGAAGC
>NW_019386411.1:190605-200165 GCF_000671375.1 Centruroides sculpturatus | reverse complement strand
ATTGTTTTTTCTTTATATCGTTTAATAGTATTTTATAAAAACATTTTATTATTTTAAATATTATTAATAATAATAATAATAAATAATAATAATTTTATAAGATCAATTTTAATTATTTATTTTATTAGGAACATAGTCACAAATCATATCGACCACTTTGTGTTCTCACATTTCGCCTTAACTATCTAATGAATGAATTAAATCCATTTAGTTATCATTTAATAAATGTGATGCTTCATGCCTTAGTGTGTATCCTGTACTACAGGTAATATATTTAACATATTCTTTCTTAATATTAGTAATTGATTGCAAATTACTAAAACCTTTAACAGTAATTTTAATTAATTCTTTAGATTAAGTTATCATGTCTTTTGGATCTTTGTAAAGATGCTTCAGGCCTAGTTTAATATTTATATTAATACTGATGTTCTGCTTATCTTATATTAAAGATAATCTAAAATCACACATTTAACAAGAAATAATCAATTTATTACACTACATAGTGTTTAAGCAACAAAGAAGACTTACGACACGGTTTTGGATTATCAAATCATTTAATAGTTATTATGTGTTAATATAAAAAAATGGGAAAACACTGATGTAAATTATTACAATTTTATTTAGAGATGTAACCGATACCAATATATTGGCACATTGAAATGTTCCAGATATATTGGAATTAGTTAATACACAATCTTCACCAAGCAGTTTAATTTACTGAGATTATTCAATACAAACTAACATTTTCAACTTATTCAATATGCCATCTTCAAGTTTACAAAAATTTTTACTTAGTAAAATGTTCATAAATTACATTTCGTAAAATGCTGCCAGGTGTTTTTATAGGTTTTCTGCATCTCTGATTGATGCAGTGTTACTTTTTGTGTTCTTTATATATTGGGTTGTTTGGAAAGTAAGTTCGTTTTTTTTCCGTGAAAAAACCACAATATTTTTATAATAAATAAATATTTTATTGAATTATATATCAACCATTTTGGTCAAATACCTGTTCTCATCGTTTCTGGTAGTAGCATGATTTCACATTCATAAAAGTTTTGATCGTTGCTTACAAAAAACTGATTCAAATGATTTTTGACATTGTCATTTCAAGTAAATGTCTTACAGTTAAAAAAAATTTGTATAGACCAGAACAAGTAATAATCCGAGTGTGCTCGATCTGGCGAATATGATTGGTGTGATAGTACATCCCATCTATGTTATAACAGTTTCTGACGACTTACCAAACTTTGTGAAATTTGGCATTATCGTGGTAAAACACTACACCTGTTTTGTTGATCAATTCTGGCCACCTTTTCTGTTTGATGATGATATTCAATTTGTTTACTCAATGGCAATACACTTTCAAATCAATTGTTAAATTGTCTGGTAAAAGCTCCAAAAAAAAAATTTTCTTAAAAACCCACCAAAGAGAGCATCTCTCTTTAAGAACATGTGGAACCCATATATCGAGCTTTGAAACAAAACCAATTTGTTTCAAGTAATCATAAACAGTTTAATTTGACAAATTTAATCTCTTAGTGATTTCACGTGTTGTTATTCGGAAGTTTGCTTCAATCAGTGACTTTATTTTGCTTTCATTGGCTTCAACTGGCCATCCAGATCGTGGTGCATCTTCAATATTGAAATTGCCAGAACAAAATTTTTTAAACCAGTTTTGGCACTGTCTTTCTGTCAACACATCATCTCCATACATTTTTTCCTTGCTTGAACAGCATTTTGATTTTTTGGTAATAAAAAAGCAAAATATGCTGAAAATGATGCTTTCGATCTTCCACGTTTGATGGGACACAAAAAATAAACAATTGCACAAAATAAAACAAAATTTTTTACAAATAAGCCTTAAAATGCTAGCTGTCAAAATATATATAGATAATATGGTTTAGAATGAAAATGGTGGGAAAAATATGATTAATTTGTCTAGTGGTAAAAAAATGAACTTACTTTCCAAACAACCTAATATTTCTAATTTTTCTAGAAACTCGTGTAAGTTAGAAGTAGGCCTAATGACTTGATCTCATTCAAAGTGTATGTTGTTATTCTGTACATAAGCTGCCAGTGCCATGTTACTGAGTTTTTTCTAGCAGCATATTTATGTTCTTTGACCCTCTGTTGTAAATTATGAAATGAGGCTCAGCTCAAGTTGAAAAAATGATCTTTGATTAGGAGTAAATCCTGTTGGCTGAGTCCCGGTTATATCATTCCACAGTATAGCAAAAGTCATTGAGTTTCGTCAATATACTAGAGATACGTCAATATTGTGAGCCACTTTCTTCTGGATGTTGAGGAAGCTAGGGTTATAATTTAAGACTATTCTTTGCCTTCAGTTCATTGCTACTGGCAACAATGGTTTTGTTGGGGCACACCAAAGGCTCAGAACTACAGACTTAACAAAACTGTAAAGTTCACTTTCAACAGAAATATGACAAGGGTAATATGAGAAAAGAAGAAAAAACAGGAGTGCATAAGATATCATGCAAAAACATACAATTATGAATTAAGAAGAGTTATATTGGGGTTACCACAAGAAATTTGGGAAATACACTTAGAGAACATAAGTCTAGTGTATAGTGTTAGAAAGGAGTCCAACAATACTGTACTTGCTCAGATGTCATAGACTGGTAAAATGGGACAAGGCAGACATAATTAAGTCTTTGCACTCCTCAATGTTGGCAATGAATACTGAAAAAATTGAAATTTACACAAGCAAGTTGGAAGATACATGTATTAATGCAAGAGATGCCGACAGAGTACTATCAGCCTGGAAGTGTTGACAGCATTATCAGTTTTTATTTTAATGCTGCCTGCTTAAATTTTTTTAATATAGATGAAGGCACATTAGGATTTTTTAATACATTTAATATATATTTTACTTTCAACACTTTCTCTCCATGGTTTGAGTTTAATTTAGTATAGCAATGTCATATCATTAAATCTCTCACATATTTTAGATGTACAGAATATTGTTTTTTCTTTATATCCAGAATCTGAATATTCTTATTCACAAATACTGAAATTAAATATTTATCACTTTTTTGTGATTTCTTCTTCAGAAAGTTCAGATATTTATCTAAGGAATTAAAATATTTCTTTTAACTTTTAATTGTTTAGCTGAAAGAGTATATCTCATAATCTATTATAGTGATTGTTTAATTAGTTTTTGTAATCATTAGATAAAATATACATTGTTCAGCATCAAGTTATGTATGTATATATATACACGTAACTTGATGCTGAACAATGTACAGTAGAACCTCCATTATCCGGACCTCCATTATCCGGATTTTCGATTATCCGGATTGTTCAAAATAAACAAATATTTTACGAATTTGCTGATTTGCACTTGGCGAATTACGACACTGTTTATGTACGTGATGGAATGCATAACTTTTTTTGTTTCAACAACGTCTCACCCAGCACAGTGGTCGTAAACTCTTAAATATATTTTACGTAGTAATAAAAATATAACTTGACATACGTATTTATAAATAATTTATATTCAAATTACATCATTTCTATGACCAAGGGCGGCGTAAGGCATGGACGACGTGGGCCACCGCCTATGCCTCGCGGTCCGAAGGGCCTCGCGCCTCGAAGGTTTATGCATTACTTAAAAGCCGTGAACGCGACGAAAAAATTTTACTCGTCATAAAACGATAAATAGTGTATCAAATTTTTATTCATAAAAATGCAGTTTCAACTGCTTTTTATTTTATAAAATCCGTCTTCTTGCGCCACCCGAGGGCCTTTTAACAATAGCTAGTCTGTTAGCGTTGGTCAGTAGTAGTACAAATTCAATACGAACGTTTGTTTCTTGAAAATTTAATCACTATTAAAATACAGTATTTACTTTTAATATTACCGATATATCATCGAAAAGAAAACGTGATGTATTATCATTAAAAGACAAATTAAAGTATTTGTTTCGATTATCCGGATTTTTCCTTATCCGGACTACCTTCATCCCCAATTAGTCCGGATAATCGAGGTTCTACTGTATATTTTATACAATGCATATATATACATTGTATAAAATATATATATATGTATATATATAGAAATATATATATTTTTAAATGAACTGGTTACAAAATGAATCAATATAATTTAAATTCATATTAAAATATTGAAAGTGTGCAACATTAAAGTATATAATAATAATTTTTAGAATGTGCATGATATTCCTGCCAGACCCTGCCAATTTTTTGGCTGCCATACTTTTTGCTGTCCATCCTATACATACAGAAGCAGTGAGTAAAATTTTCATTTTACATTATAGTTTTAATCTGTATTTTAAGAAAAACTGATGGAATTTTGACAGACTTTTGACTTTCAGTATTCATAAAAATAAAGTAGGGACTTTCTTCTAAGTTTTAATGTTTTATTGTCAATTTTTCTTTTAGAATAATTAATGAAAAGCTGTAAATTGGAAAAAAGTAATATAGTAATGTGTGTACATTATTGTTATCATTATTTTTATGGATCTGTTATCTGTACTTGTCTGATATTTATTTAATACAATGATTAATGTATTCTGATAAGGAGCAAACTCCGTAATGATTGTCAAGGAAACAAACCTTGAAAATCATTAATAAACCAAATGTTAAAACTTCTAAAAGGCCCTATTTTATTTATAAGAGAGTTTAGTAAAATTCATAACTTTCAAGGTCTAAATGAGTTTGGAATGAGCATAACACATCCATTTTGGATGATGGAATTGTTCTATAAATGTTTAAAATGATACACATTAATTTTTCAAAACTGAAACTCTTATGGTTGTTATAAATATAATAAAATATTTACTTTTGAGTTTTTATATTATGTCTGTTGTTTTCAAGTATAAATATAAAACAATGAATCAGTAATAATTTTATAATATTTGTTTAGTATTTTATTTAAGTTTTAAAAATTTAATTGTTTAATTTTCAATATTAATAAATGATATTTTAAAAATTAAGTTTCAAATATAAAATATCATTTTAAAAAATGAAAGAAATCCTTAAAATTTTGAGTGTTTTCTAAATTTTTCAAATGGCTAAATATATAACATTTAAACAATTATAATTTTACAAATATTTAACTTTAATGTGTGTTTTTTCTTTTTGGCTTTTCATAACATTGTGAGGTAACAAAAGAATTTGATTTACAGCTCTGTTTTGTTTCTTACATTTTTGCCTTTTTTATTCTCCCCCTAAGTTTTTCAAGATTGGTTTTGTTAAATTTCAACAATTATTGGAATATTTCCCAACTTGAGCTATTAATTTACATAATCTGGTTGATGATAAATTGGAATTTCAACCCAGAGAAGAACAGAATTATACAACTAATAATTTTAATACTGTAAATTCATGAATAATAAATTAATTATCACTGTTATTATTAAAACCAATAAAGAAATTGCCAATCATAAAGATGCAATTAAAATATCTAATTCACAACCAATTTTTTGTGACATGTTAAAATACGCATTGTTTGCATCTCAAAAAACACGAGAAAGAAATATTTTCAAAAGCATTAATGAATTTTTTTTTTCCGGCCTATGTTATTAAAACAATATGTAAAGATTGTGCATATGAAGTAGCAATGATTATTTGTGCATGGTGTGCCAAACCATTTGGTATTAGAGTTAAGCATTAGGTGCCATCTCTTAATAAATTTAATAATTATAAATTAATTAAATAATTTAAATAATAATTTTAGAATTACTGGAAGAAAAGAATTGGCCCAAAGCGGGACTCGAATCTGCAACTCCTGCTTACTGTGCAGATGCGTTGTCAATTACGCTACCCGTATATAGCATAATTATATCGTTAGCTTATATATGCTGGAAGAGGAGATCGGACCAAAGGTCCAGGTAGTGTAATTGGCAATGCATCTGCACGGTAAGCAGGAGTGCAGGTTCGAGTCCCATTTCGGGCCGATTCTTTTCTTCCAGTAATTCTAAAATTATTATTTAAATTATTTAATTAATTTATAAGTACCAAACCATTATGTTTCAACTGTTTTTGTGATAAATACCATTCAAAATGTTGTCATATTCTTGTGAAATAGTAATTGTAAGTATTTATTGCATGTATATTTTTTCTGCCAAAAAACTTTAATTTGTTATAAAATAATTTTTGAATTCCCTGATATTTTATAAAAAAGTAATAAATTTAAAATTCAATAATTAAAAAGGACATAAAAATTGTATTGGGTTGTTTGGAAAGTTCATAGTGATTTTTGATAGCCAACAGTTGAGACACTGATTGATGAGAGAATGATTAGAATTGTATAAATCAATGAATATTACGATAAATGACCTTGAGACACATCTATTACAAAAAACAATTATTCAAATATCATTTAATTTGTCTTATTGCAAAAATGGATGCAAACAACGTGCATTTTTTACTTTTTTTTTTTATTGTAAAGGCAAAAAAAAAATGCTATACAAACAGCAAAAGAAATATGTGATGTTTATGGTGGGAGTACTGTAGCAGAATCAACTGTTCGAAAGTGGTTTGCTAAATTTAAAGTGTGTAATTTCAGCCTTAAAGATGCTCCCCACTCAGGAAGACAACCTGTTATTGAAGAGGACCAGATCAAAGCATTATTGAATGAAAACTCTCATTACACAACTCAAGATTGCAGACATATTGAAGTAATCAAACAGTACTGTATTTCACCGTCTAAAGAAGCTCAAATATGTGAATTGTTACAACATTTGGATAACTCACAAATTAACGGAAAGGAACTTGCTGGATTGCATCTCCATTTGTGATTCGCTTAAAAAAAGAAATGAAAATGAACCTTTTCTGAAGTGTTTAGTGACAGATGATGAAAAGTGGATTGTTTATAACATCATCAGCTGAAAATGATCATGGGGTAAGAAAAATGAACCACTATTAAAAACTCCAAAGGTCAGTCTTCATCCAAAGAAGATCATGCTCACTGTCTGATGAATTCCATCAGACAGTTAGAATTGGAAAGGAATCCTGTACTAAAAGCTGCTTCCACAGAATCAAACAATTGATTCTGATAAGTATTGTTCTCAATTGGATAAACTGTACATACAATTAAAGAAAAACATCCGGAACTGGCCAATAGAAAAGGTATTGTTTTTCACCAAAATAATGCCAAATTGCACACGTCTTTACAAACACGCCAAAAATTATTGGAACTAGGTTGGGGTAAAATACCCCAGAATCACCTGATTTGCCCCATCAGACTACCATTTGTTTTGTTCTCTGCAGAATTCCCTTCATGATAAAAAGTTTGATACTTTGGAATCTTGCAAAAACCACATGGATCAGTTTTTTGCAGGAAAAACTGGAAAGTTCTATGAAGAGGGTAGCATGAAGCTCCCCTGTAGATGGCAACATGTCATTAAAAACAATGGTGCATGCATAATAGAATAAAAGTGTATTTTAGTTTTAAAACAGTTTTTTTTTTCTCTTAAAAATTGCTATGAACTTTCCAAACAAACCAATAAATAATTTAACTTTAATGTGTGTTTTTTTTTTTTGGCTTTTCATAACATTGTGAGGTAACAAAAGAATTTGATTTACAGCTCTGTTTTGTTTCTTACATTTTTGCCTTTTTTATTCTCCCCCTAAGTTTTTCAAGATTGGTTTTGTTAAATTTCAACAATTATTGGAATATTTCCCAACTTGAGCTATTAATTTACATAATCTGGTTGATGATAAATTGGAATTTCAACCCAGAGAAGAACAGAATTATACAACTAATAATTTTAATACTGTAAATTCATGAATAATAAATTAATTATCACTGTTATTATTAAAACCAATAAAGAAATTGCCAATCATAAAGATGCAATTAAAATATCTAATTCACAACCAATTTTTTGTGACATGTTAAAATACGCATTGTTTGCATCTCAAAAAACACGAGAAAGAAATATTTTCAAAAGCATTAATGAATNTCTTTTATTTCTCTTAAAAATTGCTATGAACTTTCCAAACAAACCAATAAATAACAAATTTAATAATAATAATAATAATAATAAGATTAAATAATAAATGTAAAATAAATTCTCATAACACATATAAGAGTTTGCCTCTATGGTATGCCAATATCTTATTAAAAATTCTCATATTGAATTCAAACTTGCGTATTAACACTCTTCACACAGCACCTTAACTATACACATCATGCTATGAACACGTGAATGGCACTTCTGCACAGGTATTAACGGTTCTAAAAACGCTGAATGCCTAGTGGGTCCTGCAGCTTTGGCAAAGTTTAAGTATGAGTAAATACTAAACATCCACAAAATTTTGTCAAAATCAGTAATAACAACTTTCTGGGTTCCCCTTGTAAGTAGTATAGGTCATGCAGTAAGATATGCTTCCATGCACATGGATTTCACTGATGATTAGCATGGTCCAAACCATAAATATCACTTTTGTTGATGAATGCTATATATATGCAAACTTACAGAAAGGTTTTAATTGGTTAAGGAGATAGCTACAGTGCATTAGTGCTCATTGATGGCTAAAGGAATATCCATATCTTACAAACCAAATACAGTGTAAGAAAAAATGTCTTCTATAAAAATTTGTTTGGAATGCTTAATGGTTTTATTTGTACTGTCCATCATTGGGATCACTGGCAAATAAAAAGAGAGAATCCTAACTGTCAACTTTGGTCACTTCTCTTTCTACATCAAAGGGACCCATCCAGTGAACTCTAGTGGCACCCTTACTTTTCTGGTAAAACTGAACTGTCAAGGCAGAAAGCGTAATCTTTGTCTAGTTTTCTTTCCTGATTAAATTAAGCCTATCTACCTACTAATATATTATGTACAGTACAGTATATATAATGTTTTTTATGCTGGAAAGAGTATGGATGGTGTTGAGTTGCTTATTATAATATCTTCCTATCCTTACATATGAAATTTAATATAAATATATTTATATACCGTATTTTTCGCCGTATAAGACGCACTTTTTCTCTCCAAAATCGGGGGGGGGAAAGTGCCTGCGTCTTATACGGCAAATACACAAGCCCACCATGGCCCTCCGCTGCCCCTCCACTTCTGCATACATACATAACCGCAGGAATACTCGGCCACTCCGTTCCCTTCCACCTCTTGGCGCCGTCTGATACCAGGAAGCTCCGCTCTGCCTCGCACTGGCTTTGTGCGGTCTTTGCCTCGCGCTGCGATTGGCTGGTCAAAGAGGCACGTGCCTTCGCTCTCTCCCGCGCTGGCTTTGTGCACTTTTTAGAGTCTCGTAAGCCAGCACGGGAGCGGGTGAAGGCACTCGTCTCTGCGCTCAGCTAATAGCAGTGATATATGTAGTATGGTATATCTGAATGAAATATATCATATTTCATACCACCCCATCAAGATGTCAAAGCAGAAGAGACTGTTTATGATAGTAAAGATAGCTCTTAGTATGTTACATGGTTGACATAAAATTTTTCTTAACTGCTGTTAACTTTATACAGTTGATATAAAATATTTTACTACAGAATTTGGTTCATAATCTTTTTTTTTCTGAATTTGCCTCCTTTAAAATTGGGTGCGTCTTATA
>NW_019386411.1:187875-188507 GCF_000671375.1 Centruroides sculpturatus | reverse complement strand
AAAAAAAACCGCAGCTTTCTAGCTACACGGAATCATTTTACAACCCTCTTTGTTGACAAGTTTATGGCTTGACGCGGTTTGTAATAATTATTAAATCCAAAATATTTTAATGCAAATGGCTTCCTTTTAGTCGTAATGACTCTATTCCAACTACAGTATTAATTTTCTTGGTCCAACTTAATAATAATAAATTTGATGTGAAAATTTTTTTTTCTATTCTTTGTCTATGGAGACAGAGCCGGCCCTACCATAGGGCGAACAGAGCAGCTGTTCCAGGCGCTAAGTTTTAGGTGGCGCCTCAGTGTTAAAGAAAAGTAAAGGGTATAAATTAGGGGCCACCAAGTGGGGCGCCATAATAGGATCTCGCTTCATCCTAAAACTTGCCTCGGGCCGGCACTGTATGGAGAGATATTGTTGTAAATTATTGGTTTTATAGCTTTTTGTACATTCCTTTTTGAACTCTGGTTAGTTTTTTTCTAGTTTGAATGACATTAGGTTGACGAATAAGCGTCTTTTCAGAAAAGATTGATTCAAATTCGACTATACCAATCAGAATCTAGAATGTAAACAAATGCTAAAAAATCGTTATTTTCATGGTTTTTCAGCGCTATTTTCACTTATTTTTGTTATTT
>NW_019386411.1:161579-186692 GCF_000671375.1 Centruroides sculpturatus | reverse complement strand
TTACCGTATTTTTCGCCGTATAAGACGCACTTTTTCTCTCCAAAATCGGGGGGAAAAAAGTGCCTGCGTCTTATACGGCAAATACAAAAGCCCACCATGGCCCTCCGCTGCCCCTCCACTTCTGCATACATACATAACCGCAGGAATACTCGGCCACTCCGTTCCCTTCCACCTCTTGGCGCCGTCTGATACCAGGAAGCTCCGCTCTGCCTCGCACTGGCTTTGTGCGGTCTTTGCCTCGCGCTGCGATTGGCTGGGCGAAGAGGCACGTGCCTTCGCTCTCTCCCGCGCTGGCTTTGTGCACTTTTTAGAGTCTCGTAAGCCAGCACGGGAGCGGGTGAAGGCACTCGTCTCTGGTTCATAATCTTTTTTTTTCTGAATTTGCCTCCTTTAAAATTGGGTGCGTCTTATATGCCGGTGCGTCTTATACGGCGAAAAATACGGTATATAAGAACCAACATTATGTTAAACAATACAAAATGTGATTAGGTTATATGTATTTTCTAAATACATATAACCTAATCACATGGAATAGACCTTTAATTAGATATTTAATGCTTGGAAATTTAAAAATTTATAAATGATCTCAAACTGATGACGAAAAACATCATGAAATCATGAATTAAACTTGTTATAAAGGAAGTTTACTAGAAATTCTTTAAAGCCAAAGTGAACAAATGTAATATAACAAATTTTGAAAAGAATGTAAACAACAATATTACAAATATTTCAGAAATTTGGCTTTCTCTAAGATGAATACAAAATAAGTTTAAGTCTAACGTTAATCATTTAGAAGGATTATATTAGTTTCAAGGATTTGTGAATTTTTTATAGTTCTTATATCAAAATTTATACAGAAGTTTAATGTATTTTACATTCTATGATAGTCATATTTTTCACATTAAAATAATGTACTATAGATCATGTTTATTCTAAACAGAAGTAAATTTTTATATTTGTTTAATTATTTGAAGTTTTATATTAAAAACAAAAATTGAAGGCAATGCTAAAATGTGTTGATTTTATCATTGTTATACAAAATTTCACTAAAAATAATTTAAAGAATGAAATAAATACTGTGTATACAAATTTATACTTTAAACTTCAGATGAAGAAGACATACTTTAAATTTTTATTGCAAATATAAGTTTCATCAAACGTAAATTTTTTGAGTTGTTATATTAGTTTATAATTTAAAGTTTTTTTATTTCAGAATCATTGATAAAGTTTAGTTATGAATTTAATTCTTAGTTTAAAAATTATCAGTTTTTATTGATTATGATTTGTTTTTGCTATTGTAATTTAATTTCACAGGTCTATATGGTTAAGGTCCAGGAGGATTTAAATTTTCTTTGCTAAATCAGTCATACTGAATACAAAATTATTTTAATTTTTTCTTATCTTATGCAATTTTCCTTAATGGTAGAAATATTTAAAATTTTTGGTTATTTTTTATTGCTAAATTACATGATTTAAATAATCTAGTCAGCTATCTAGAATTGAATAGAAAACAAGTCAGGGGATATGGGAAAAGCTTTAGTGAAGATCAGTGCTGGCTTAAATTTGATCATTTCCTGACTGAGATAAATATTAAAAAATAGCTTATAGACTATTTTCTAATGATTTCAGTCAGAAAATAGCCTATAAGCTATTTTCTGACTGAAATCATTATATTTGATTCTTGGAGAAGTGATCCACTTCTCCGTACTTCTGTATAACATCATCCCTGATTACTTGCATCAATATTAAGTTAAATTTATTTAGCTGTGCAATAACCCTCATATATTTTTTTCACATAGAAAACCTAAATAAATATATGACATGTTTATGGTTTGTGTGCATGCATGTGCATGTTAGTTTGAACAACACCTTAAACATTCTTTGTAAAAATTTAATTGACCAAAAAAATTTTGTCATATAAAATTGGTCTTGTGAAACATTTTTCAAAGCATAAGATTATAATAGAGACTATTTGATACCTCTGCAGTAAGTCTCCACATTTCAGAAGTCAATAAAAAAATTTGTGAATGTGATACACAGATGAGTGATTTGAAGATAAAATGCCAAAAACTGAAAAAAAAAACATTTAGTAGATTTCTGGAATATTGTGTAATTTTCTTGGAAACAAAACATTTTAATCTCAAAAATATTAAGGAATAACTGCTACAATAATTTGAGAAGTTGGGATGCAAGATGTGCCTTAAACTTCATTTTTTGCATCTTCATTTAAAGCAACCATCCTTATTCAATGAATGAGGATGGTTGAAGGATTTCCTTAAAATACAAAAATCAGTGGAATGAAAGTATCAAAAATATTGGAATTTGGGTATGATCACTGACTTTTATTGGTATATTAAAAAGAAGAAACAAAAGGAATACGTAAGAGAAAATCCATCAAGCTATTTCAAAGCCAAAGAGGTCACACTATTTTTCAAGAAAGATCATCAAGACTAAATGAACTTTCTTGAAATTTTGTATTTTTAATATATATTTTTTATTTATTTTTCTTAAATGTTTAAATATCTGGAAATAAATATATGCTATTGTACAGTATTATAGACATTTTTTAATTTTATTAATAGAAGAAAATATTAATATGATAGAAAAATTGGATAATATTTCTGAAATCTGCATAGCAGAATTATGCCAAGTCATACTGGTTTTAAAACCTCTGCCAACAAATCTGTTTGTAAACATGCATTTTTATATTTTCATCAAAAATTGAAAAATATGACTACATAAGTTGTTAGCTATGAAACTTATTGAAGAAACTTTATTGGTTTTCAAGTTGATAGTTTAGTAAATTGTCTTATCTATTTTGCTAGTTTTATTTTAGATATTCTATTTTGAAATAATAGATCAGTTCATAAGTTGAGATTTTTCCAATATGTGTATAGTTATTTATATTCTAGATAGATTTAGATTTTTCAGATTCAAATTATAATGTTATTTGTAGCTAACTTGGTAATAACTTTGTATTTGAAGCTAACTATAAACAATATCTGTGATATATATTTCATAAATTTGTATAATTCGAAACATTCTCAGGACTTTTGGTATCAATTTAAATATTGTAAGTGTGAAAATTTAAATTTATTATTTAATTACTAGATAGTTTTCTCTCAAGCATGATGAGGAACTATGTAGTTGATGGTCTAACCTTTTGTCCCAGTCAGGTTGTTCAGAGCTCTCTTGTTAATGTTACTGTAAACTTGAGAAAGGGTGAAATGTACTTATTGCACTCCCTTCTAGATCAGGAATTCCCAGGTTATGTCCTGCAGAATCTTAGTTCTATCAATAAAATTTGGATTTAATCAATAAAATCCATTGAGTCTAGTGATGTATGAATGTGCCAATGCAGATTTGGGTATATTTGTTCTAGTCTCCCATAGGGTCCTCTTATGACATCCTCTGCATGTGCTAGAGTAATTTATAGCTTTATAAACAGTGATAACTGATTTTATTGGTAAAGGAACAAACTGAAATCATGATATGTTTGACAAACTAATTAAAACTATAAAAATGGTAAAATTTAACCTGAAGCTAGAAAATCATTTTAAAAAATAACCATAAANTTGGAGTTTTTAAAATATAATCTTTCATCTCTCACTCTATAAGTCAATTAAATTTTATTAATTTTATTTTATTGATGATGATGATTAATTTTGAGTCTTATTTCTATTACAGAATGGTTTTCATTGATACAGTGTATTATTATAACAATTATTGCAACTCTTTGTAAAGAACAAGGAATAACTGTTGTTGCTGTTTGTTGTGTATATGAAATATTTATTGCTCAAAGGGTAAGCAATAAATTTTTAAATACTTTTAAATAAAATATAATTAGCTTATTGTTATCACTTTGGGACTTATCTACACTAATGATGATAACTGACTGATAACATTAAATGAAGTAAATAAATATGACTATAATTAGTGGAAAGTCTAATTTTATTGATTCTGACATTAAAAAGACATGTTAAAACAATTTATGAATTTATAATGTGAAGATTTATTAATTAATAGTTATGTATTCAGTGGATAATTGAAGTAAAAACTACCAAAATTTTAAACTATTCTATTGCTATCAAATAGCAATTAATGTAGTAATACTTGATTTCTTGTTGTTCTTTCTTTTGTTCTTTGGGAGTAAGTACAACATTGGTAAGTAGAACTTATCACACAGAAACACTATTTTATTCATCTAATAGCATCTAATCTCCACTTACCAATTTTGTACTTACTCCCAAAGAACAATTAGTGATTAGAGAGGTTGAGGCCGAAGTTTTCATCTCTCAAACGTGAACATTGAGCGCCGCTATCTTGTAAGTGACGTTCGACGTTCACGTTTGAGAGATGAAAACTTCAGCCACAACCTCGCTGTTAATATTTAACATTTTAAAGCATTGGGTAAAACTGATAAGAATAACTGATATCAGTAAGTATTGACATTGATAGTGCGAAAAGATTACTTAAAAATACCTGTTTACCCAAAGATAATTCCATGTATTGCAAACAATGTTTCAATTTGTTGTGGTTAAAATATACTTAAAGTTTGTTTTGGGACATGTTAATTCTGATAAAAGCTAATGTCAGACGAGTTATGATTTCACATCTGTTGTTTTTAGTGGATGTCACAAGGGTGCAAAAATATACAAGAGTAGTCAGATATGGACACAAAAAATGATGCTGGCTCTGCACGGATGGCCTGCTGGATCATCCACGATACTCTCATGATGGTGTGACCAGTGCATATTAGGAGATACACTTGACTCTACAGTCATCAGATGAGTGCAAAAATTAATGGATGTTGTAACATTGTTTTGAGGAAGTGCCAGATTGGTGTTATTCCTGCTGAAGGGTGTATGTAACTGTGTGTTTTAAAAAATGGACATCGATATAAATATGAGTTAGTGAGCAGGCCAGAATTAGAGGACACTTCATCCAAACTTTATAAAGACAGAAAAAAGAAAGGAAGACTGGATACAAGTGTGTAATGGTTTCTTTAGTGATATTTACAACTTTTGTCAACATCTTTTTTGTTTTTAAATACTTCTGTACATAATAAAAAACAGCACATCACAATCTATGAGATCCATGTTGATATATACATGTCTGATATAAAATTGACTACTAAAGCATGCTGTGGAATATAGTGCTCATCTGACAATTGATTTCATGTCTGTGAGTCTTCATGTCCATGAACCCAAAAAATAACATCCATCCATTTTGACATTTGTCTGACATTAGATTAAATGATTGATAACAATGTCTGTGGTTACAATAGCAGTTTCTACTGTACATTTTAATGGAAATATATTATTTCCATTGATTATTATAATTAGTAAATTTTGATGAGGAAACATTTTTATGTTGACATATATATGTCAACATGAATTCTGTACAAAGACGTTTCTAAAGCCAAAGAGGTCACACTATTTTTCAAGAAAGATCATCAAGACTAAATGAACTTTCTTGAAATTTTGTATTTTTAATATATATTTTTTATTTATTTTTCTTAAATGTTTAAATATCTGGAAATAAATATATGCTATTGTACAGTATTATAGACATTTTTTNTGTTTGATGATGATGATAATTAAGTAGGAAAAATGTTTGCTTAAAAGTATTTACAAAGTAACTTCTAAGTTAAAAAAAAGAGCCAAAATATTTATTCTTTTAGAAATGTTTTTGGATTGTTTATTTCAAATATCAATTGTATAACTTAATTTTTTGTTTTGTGAATTATATCTAAATTCTATTTAGGATATTAATAAGGGACTAAAAACACCTGAAAACATAACTAAAATAATAAACACTGGTTTTCTTAACTTAGCTGTTAATTTCAAGACGTTTGAATATGGTACAAAGTTTTACACAATTGTTTGTGTAAAAAAATGTATATTTATAACTGAAATTGTTTTCATTGAACTGTTTATTCATGTTTGGACTTTTAAAGTTTGTTATTGGAATGATTCAGCGTAATGGACTAATAGAAGAGAGGGAATTAAATAATGATGGGATGATTAATTGAAATTGGAAAAATTGGCTATTTTTTGGGAATCGGAATCAAGCACATCTCATCACAATTTCTGATTCTTAAAATATTTCTTCCACATTTAATAAGAAAATTAATTATTTATTTCAGTTGAAGATTAAAATATAAATATTTATATGCGTTCTTTATATCAAAAGATTGCATCAGATATTAATGCAAAAATCACATACAGACATAAACTGGGTATATTCAAACTGCTTTGAAATGAGAAACATCAAGCAGACATAGAAAGAGCATGGGGGAATATAAAATTCCACTAAAAAAACAACAGGTTTGATAGAGACCTTTTATGCAACAGATCTACTAAAAGGTCTTTCAAGCAGCACCTTCCTGAACATAAAGCTGATACAGAAAAGAAAAACAGCTGCCTTGGCCATATATGCAAGTGATAATGAGATCAAGCCAGAACTTAAACAGGTTACCCTAATATGAAGAACATACCATACAAACCAGCTTAGAAATTTAGAAGGATTGGAAATGTTTAAAGCAGATCTCCAGGGCCTCTATATCAGTTTCAAATAAGAAAAACAAATTTCAAGGGCATGTCAGGCTATATTCGACCCATTATAGTAAGCATTGCAAACACAGCCTATTGGATATTCAACAAAAAAATTTTAGAAAAGAAAATGTTTGAATTTGAATACATCAGAATCTTATATGCATTTCAAGCTAGAACACTAGCATTGGAGAGATTTGAATTTTAGGGAAATTCGTCTGAGGAAGATCCTACGTGTGTACTGAAAACATTTGTAACAGTTTTCACAATTATGTATTCACAATAACTTTATGTGGAGCTTGTATTTACAAGCCCCACATAAGGTTAGTGAGTTTTATTTATATTGAATAACATCTTGCTGTTAGAATATTATATTTAGCAGATTAAAATTTTTAAAAATTGTGATAATATTAAGTATTAGTTTATTGAAAACTTCTGTTGACAAAGCAGAAAATATGAGATGCCCCATCACAATGAGAGATTGCACTTAATCAATATTTAATCAATACTAACTGTCCCCATTTTATGGGAGATAGGGTGACATTAGGTTGCTACCTGGTCATTATTGGGCAAGTTAAACCAGCAATTTTAATTAAAATCAAGGCCAGCAGTTGACAAAAACATTTAAGTTTCAGTGAAGCATTTTAAAATATAAACAAAACTATATTTGAATTGAAAAAATATTATATAAAATTATTTTTTATATTTAATATGTTTATTTATAATGGTAAAATGATGCTCATTATAAATATGAAAGCTTTTATGTTTCACTGATGATGCTGTACTGTGTTAAATTTTCAAATGTGAGTCACATGATTTTAAATAGAAGTACTTGTTTATGCTAAGTCTACTGCTGTTTTGAGTTTAAAAAATTTATTTATTTTTTAAGATGAGTAAGTCTAAATATTCATCTGATTCTTCTTTTCCTCGAAGAAAAATTCACACAATTGTACATTTAAGAAAATCTGGCTCAAGTGAATGAATTCAAAAATTGGTTAACTCATGATGATGATATTTGTTTAGCTTGTTGCATCATTTGCTGAATATCATTCAGTGTTAAAATATGATGGAATTAAAGCATTTACAAGGCAGTCTGATTAAGAGAAGTGTGGAAAAAGAATGCATCTTTTCATTTACCTTGACCCCCCCCCTCCCCAGTCATGTTGTCCTGTGAAGCCAGTTTCCGAAGATAGCAAACCTAGGTGACATGATGGGATAGTTCTTTGAGTAAAAGCAAATTAGCTGAAATTTCTTTGGGGATAGTGTTGCAATATTAACTTTATCTGAAATAAGATTACAAATCTATTTTGTAGTACACAACAAAAACAGGAATATCCACATATAAATGGAAAATTTTTAGATTTCTTTGAAAAATCCAGAATCAATACTTCAAATCATTTTCAATTCTTAAGCTTGATGTTTATTAATGAATGGAGCATGCTCATAATGTAAATCATTAATTTTTCTAAACCAAACTAAACTTTAGAAAATATTCAAAAGAATCGGAATTGTCAATCAGAATAAATTTTGGTATCTCCTTGCTAGAATTAAAAAAAAATATATTGCTCTATTTAGACATACACATTTGTATCTTTTTGATATTGACTACTGTTTTTTTATGAAAAAACTTTATTACCAGTTATTTATTTTTAAATTCAGATATAAATATTTACTAAATATTTTATAAACATTCGAGAGCCAATTAACCANAGTCATACTGAATACAAAATTATTTTAATTTTTTCTTATCTTATGCAATTTTCCTTAATGGTAGAAATATTTAAAATTTTTGGTTATTTTTTATTGCTAAATTACATGATTTAAATAATCTAGTCAGCTATCTAGAATTGAATAGAAAACAAGTCAGGGGATATGGGAAAAGCTTTAGTGAAGATCAGTGCTGGCTTAAATTTGATCATTTCCTGACTGAGATAAATATTAAAAAATAGCTTATAGACTATTTTCTAATGATTTCAGTCAGAAAATAGCTTATAGGCTATTTTCTGACTGAAATCATTATATTTGATTCTTGGAGAAGTGATCCACTTCTCCGTACTTCTGTATAACATCATCCCTGATTACTTGCATCAATATTAAGTTAAATTTATTTAGCTGTGCAATAACCCTCATATATTTTTTTCACATAGAAAACCTAAATAAATATATGACATGTTTATGGTTTGTGTGCATGCATGTGCATGTTAGTTTGAACAACACCTTAAACATTCTTTGTAAAAATTTAATTGACCAAAAAAATTTTGTCATATAAAATTGGTCTTGTGAAACATTTTTCAAAGCATAAGATTATAATAGAGACTATTTGATACCTCTGCAGTAAGTCTCCACATTTCAGAAGTCAATAAAAAAATTTGTGAATGTGATACACAGATGAGTGATTTGAAGATAAAATGCCAAAAACTGAAAAAAAAAACATTTAGTAGATTTCTGGAATATTGTGTAATTTTCTTGGAAACAAAACATTTTAATCTCAAAAATATTAAGGAATAACTGCTACAATAATTTGAGAAGTTGGGATGCAAGATGTGCCTTAAACTTCATTTTTTGCATCTTCATTTAAAGCAACCATCCTTATTCAATGAATGAGGATGGTTGAAGGATTTCCTTAAAATACAAAAATCAGTGGAATGAAAGTATCAAAAATATTGGAATTTGGGTATGATCACTGACTTTTATTGGTATATTAAAAAGAAGAAACAAAAGGAATACGTAAGAGAAAATCCATCAAGCTATTTCAAAGCCAAAGAGGTCACACTATTTTTCAAGAAAGATCATCAAGACTAAATGAACTTTCTTGAAATTTTGTATTATTATTGTTATTAAGCATTTATTTTAAATACAAGAAAAAATTATTTTAGTAATATAGAAATTTATTTCTACAGATTTGACAATCCTGCAGCTGTATCTGAAACACCAATTCGACAACTCACGTATAATTATTTATTGCCTGTCAATGCATGGCTCTTACTTTACCCATACAATTTATGTTGTGATTGGACAATGGGGACCATTCCACTTGTAGAATCATTCCTCGATCTAAGAAATTTGGCTACATTGGCACTCTACTGTGCAGTTGGAATAATGATTTGGAGAGCTATATCATCAGATGATGAACAGTCAAATATTTTAATTATTGTGAGTTTTTTATCATTTGGATTACTACATTTTCTTATTTTTTATTGTAATTCTCAAATTTTAAAATAAAGAGCCATTTAATGAGAATTCTGAAAATTTTAGAATATAAATTAATTATAGTACTGCAGTAAAACGTTAGAAATTTATTATAATGATAATGAATATAACACATTAAAATTATCAATAGAACTGTTTACAGAAAACAAGTTAATTTATCTTCCAAAACGAATGGTTAACTTTATAACAATACATTTATTAATTAATATATAAAAATAACTTTATTGTCATGTAAATTGTAGTGATAGTTAAGAAATGTCAATATTTTGAATTTAACTCATTTTGCTTTTGTAATTTATGTCATATATAATTGATCATTTCATACTTAATTTTCTTTTAATTTCATAAAACATCTAAACAAAAAAATAAAATAAACTATCTACTTTATGGAAGTCTTATAAAAACTGACAAACATTTTTGTGAATTACGTCCCATTTTCAGAAACTAAATTCCTTGAATTCATTTAAAGAATTAATTTGAATGGATTCAAAGAATTTAGTTCAATTTTCAGATGTAAAGATGAGAAATAATTTTTGAAAATTTTTTATTGAATTTTTTTTATAAGAAACTTTTTTAAATTAAGAAGTTTGCTTTATTATTATTGTTTAGATTGAATAAAGGAGTCAATTTAATGTCAACTTTTATAGAATGTATTGAGTTAAAATATTTTAAAAATGCTTAATATAGGAAAACTAAGAATAGAATTTAAATATCAATAAATGCTTTCAAGGTTTTTTTTGGCTTCTGCATTAGATAATTTAAAAACCATTTGAACACTTCAGGAACATGTAGTTTTAAAACACCATTTAAAGACAATTACATAGTCTTATTTTCAGAATTAAAATTTTAAAAATTCTAAACAGTTTCCTCAGAGACTTTAAAGCATAAAACATTTAACAGTATTAAGTAAAAGTACAGTAGTACCTCAGGATACAAAATTAATTCGTTTCAAAACTGAGATTGTATAATGAAAATGTTGTAAGATGAATCATTTTTCCCCATATGATTACATGTAAAAGCAAATAATTCATTCCAACATGAAAAAACACTCAAATTAAAGCTAAGTAGTACATTAAAAAAAAAACTTTAGTAAGGAAAACACTGAAAAATGCATTTTTATAGTTGTAAATGTATAAATAACCATAATAGAATAATAATTGATAAAAAGAAATGTAGTTTTATTTGCACTTTACCTTTGAGGATAGACGACAGTGGAGGTGTAAACTGGTGGTGGAAGAGTGAGAGAAGGGAAATGATACTAAAACTTAACTTACATAACATAATGTAACAATAACTTTAAGAAAATATATAAGACAGAAAAGTTAAAAAATTAGTGTTATTTTTAATTTTTTATTCACTGCTTTTTGCTTTCTTTTCTTCACTTTCACCAGCACTTTCACTGGATAGAGGTTGCTTGGTAAAATATCTATCCAATGAGCTTTGCCTACTTTTTAAAATGTTTCTAAAATGACTTAGGCAAATGTCATTACTATGAGCAGCAATACGGCCAGTGTGAACCTTTATGGGATGTTTTTTTTCAATAAAATCAGTCACTTTCTGATAATACCTCAAGATTTCCTTTATTGAGCGAGATTATTCCACAATGAAGCAACACTGATGAACAGAAGTGAATAAAAAATGGCACTGCAAACTAATGTAATGTCGTATGGTGAGTTTTTGTTCGTATCATGGAACAAAAATATGTTCGAATTCATGTCGTATCCTGAAAATTTTGTATGCTGGAGCATTCGTATCCTGATCTACTACTGTATTAAAATCATTTAATTTTCAAATGGCATCTTTAATATTTAGCTAATATTATTTGTATTTTATGTAGTCTTACATGGTTCTTATACTGTCATGGATATGATGTGATTTCCTTTCATTGAGTATTATGAATTATAATTTTATAATTTTGTTTAACTTAAACTTTGAAGATAGGTTGTCATTGTTAAAACATTTAAGCATGTTTTTTGTATCTAACTTCTAATAAAATATTGAGATAGTTTGTTATAATTGAAACTAAGTTGTGTTTGTTTTGGATTTTTAAAGAAGTGTATTTTGTGAAGAATTAAGCTTTTTAACTTTATCTTGTATCCAAATATTTGAAATTAATTATTTTTTCTTTCTTTTCAGAGTCTTGCATTGATAATATTTCCATTTCTTCCTGCATCAAATTTATTTTTTCCTGTTGGATTTGTTGTAGCTGAAAGGGTTTTATATACACCAAGTATGGGATTTTGTTTGCTTGTTGCTCATGGATGGAATTTATTAAATGAAAGATTGTGAGTTTAAATTTACAAATTAATTTATGAAGATTTTAACAGATTTTATTAACATATGTTTAATTTTTTTTAGAGAATGGAAATCAATAATGAAAATCCTTCTTATGTTCTTATTTTGCATTTATGCCCTGAAAACAGTTTTACGTAATTATGATTGGTAAATATTTAGATATTTTTATGGAAATTTTATAAATTATAATATTATAAATGTCAATAAAATTAGTTTAATTGTGTAAAATGAAGTTATTAATGTTACAAGAACTTTAAACAGTATTTAATATGTATGGACCATTTATTTTGAAAGTGGTTTAAGTCCATTTTTGGAAAAAAATTGAAAAATTACATAAAACGTTTACACTAAATTATACATAAATTATTTAAAAACAATTCACACTTAGTATTTTAAAATAACCATACATTTTGATCAATTAAAAATTGTCAGTAAATGACATTGCATAACCATTGATTATGAAAGTGGTTTAAGTCCATTTTCTACAGTCTAATTAAGCACTTATAGGTTGTGTCTGTATTTTTTTTTTTGAAATTTTTACTTTCTCCTCTTGTTCCAGTTTGTCCTAGTTTCTGTAACACCTTCCCCTCTTTGGCTCTCCAACATAACTCAACCCTCGTTAAAACTTTCCATCACTTTACGAATGATATCTATCATTAGTAGAAATGAAATATACAAGAAATTTTGAAATAAATAAAATGCAAAAACTATATAAAATTTAGTGAAATAAACCAGACATATGCTGAAGCTCAATCCACCTTGTACAACTTGTCTTAACCCCCTTTTTCCCTTCCAGTGTGGACATCATTTATGGACAGTTCATTATAAGAGAGAAGAAAAGCTATGAATTTTACCAACAAAAGCATAATTTGATGGAACAAAAATAGATGAATTGAAAAAAAAAAATTCACATTACAAGCCTAAATGAAAAGCAGTGTCTAATGATGAGCTCATAATAGTTTAACAATAAGTAAATATTTTTAATGTTAGGAATAAACAATGATATTTTATTTTATTGTTATTATTTATAAACAAAATCAGAATAAAATACAATGTATTTCAAGTGAAATTGAATTTTACATAATTGAAATTTAATGACTTTTACAGTTGAATAATTATGAAAGTCAGAACCAGAAAGAATATATCGGTTTAATTAAATTCACATAAAAGTCTATGTAATCAACTTACATATTTCTAAAATCATAGAAACATTGACAAACTTAGTATGCTTTATTTATATATTTGAATTGACTAAAATGTAAACCTTTAAATATTTTGAAAGAAGAAAAAATGGACTTGCAAAACTTTCAAAATAACGGTGCATATTTTACTCATATGATTTTTAAAAATAATTTTTATTAAATTAATTTTAAGACTAATTTAATATATACAAGAAATCCTCGTTAGCTTAAAATTCAAGAGATGAAATAATTACAATTTCAAATTATCAAGTTTTGAATTATCCAAGATTTACATGTCTGTAAAATATGGCAAATGCAGTGTAATTGATATAAGCAAACAGAATATAGTTATATATAAAGAATGATATTTTCATTAATTAATAGTTAATAATAATAATAATATAAATAAACTGCAGGTAAACAACATTTATCTGGTGAGAATCTCACAGATTGCCAAATAAATTTTATAAAAAGTAAAGTAAATTCCTCAAAATATAGCCTAAATTATTTTTAAAGTAGTGCAAAAAGTAGTATGCCACTCAAATGTACTATTCTAGAGTCGTCCTACAAATATCTCAACTTTGCAATCCAAAATCCCAGTTGTATTTTATGACGTAAGAGACAAAGTGTAGTTCATGGGTAAGGTGCCTCATATGACAACCTCGTGGTTTATGCCCCTGCCCCGCCGAATGGCATTACAGGGAAGAAGGGGGACTCTGACTTAATCATCGGCTGGTCCGTAGCCCAGAGATCACCGGGCTCAGTGACAAGTAAGTCGGCCCGGGGTAGTGCTTGGGTTCTGGCTCTAGCTCTGGCTCGAGTCTAGGCAATCTCAAAGTGCCGACCTTCATTGCTTTCATTGCTTTCCTCGCCTTCCTTACCTTCATCGCTTCCCGGGTCCGGCCTCAAACAAACGTGCGAGGTGTACAGTGTATCTGTACAAGAGAGTACTCAGCGAAAGTGCAGAGCACTAACGAACGGGCGGTGGGACCTCTCACAAAGGAGGGTCTTTATTGATCGATTAAATCGGCAACGATAACCATCAATTCCTTTAGTCTCTTTTTGTTCCCTTCACTAGCTGCAAGCGTTCGAAGCACTTGATCAGGGGGCATATTCCAATTGACTTGGTCAGCCCCTAGGCGGAAGTCCTCTGTGAGAGGACAGTCAAGCACGTAGTGTCTCGCATCACCGCGAGGACACCCACAGGGGCAGCTACCATCTCCTTGTCCAAATTTGGACTTGAAGTGGGGGAACCTCCCGTGTCCGGTCAAGATTTGCGTCAATCTGAAATCACAACTCACTGGAACTCGGCCGACGTTAGGCACAAAGGCTTGGGTCAACCTGCCCACCGTACTTTGATTCCAGCGCTCCTGCCAATGTATCATCGATCTCCGTAAAAGCGTGCCCTTAATGTAAGTAGTCGAGGGTTCTACCTTCCTCGTTACAAACGGGCCACTGGCTCCCGCCTTTGCCAGTTGATCAGCACGTTCGTTGCCCGGGATCCCGATGTGGCCTCGGACCCACCGCAGGGCGACGTACCGTTCGTGCCTTGCCCGCAGCACATTACTTCTGACCTCATGTACCAACGGATCACGCTACCATCTCCTACCCGTCGCTCAAAGCTTGGAGCGACGATTGGCTGTCGGAGTAAACTGTGACCGGCTCTGGACCCGGATGTAATAGGATCCACTGGGACGCTCCCGCCATAGCCACCAGTTCAGCCTGGAACACAGACGCCTCCTCATTCAGTCTGACTGACTGACTGTACGTGTGGACTCCGTCATAGAAGACGCAGAACGCTGCACCTACCAAGCTACCGTCTTTAGAGCCGTCGGTATATATTTCAATACCGACGTTTGCCGGTTCACCGGCCTCCCAATCTAGTCCAATCCTGTAGGCCGGATGGACTCCCAAAACATCTGTCTGACGTCTTAGTCTGATCGGGTACATCTGATTGCAATGCTTAGCCTCGATGCCTTCCACCGTTGTTCGGTAAAAGGCTGCTTCTTGGCTGACTACCAGAGGAAGCGGGAGGAGCCCGGCCAGGACCAGGGCCGCCTCCGTTGACACAGTTCTGTAAGCCCTTATAATTCGTAGGGCTGCTGGTCGCTGTATCGTGAGAAGAGTTCTGCTCTGCTTGACATTAGCAGAGTCCTTCCACCAGATACCACAGGCATAGCAGACAGCGCGCTCAACACTCATCTTGTAGATGGTGCGAAGCGCCTCCCCACTAAGCCCGTAGTTCTCCCTAGCTAATCTCGATAGTGCCGCTATCGTGAGGTTCGTTCTGTCTCGAACGCTCCTCAGGTGGGGCGTCCAACATAGCGTCTGGTCGATGATTACACCGAGGGGTTTCCCCTAATTCGGTAAATTGGCTGGCGTGCCAAAACTCCGGTTCGGGCCACCGTCAGGGCCTCTGATTTCTCAGGGCTGAAGGAGAGCTTGTGCAGCTCCCCCCAGCGAACGAGCTGTTCTATTGCTTCGTTGCCACGACGCTCCATGTCGCTCCGGCTGAAGCCTGCAACTACTAGCAACAGATCGTCTGCATAAGCCTGCAGCTGGACATCATCTGGAAGGATGAGTCGCAGCGCCGTATCTGCTAGAACGTTCCAGAGCAGGGGTCCAATGCATGACCCCTGCGGACAGCCTCTTTCCAGTACCCTTTCATAGCTCTCGCTAGGGGTCTGGTAAACCACCGTGCGTCCACTCGGGAAACTCCTGGAAAGTGTTACAAGGGTGGTCGGCAGGTTCGCTTTCCGCAACTCACCCAGTATGGATGGCCACCAGACATTGTCGAACGCCCCCGCAACATCCATCGAAACGAGCGATGTGTGGAGGCCCTGCTGGCGGTTCTGGCGAACCAGATTGACCGCCCGATGTAGTGCCCTGCAGGTCGACATGTCCGGCCGGAACCCATATTGTTGTGGGTGTAGTAGCCCTTTCCGCTTAAAGTGGTGGAGTATTCTGTCACTGAGGATTCTGTCAAGAACCTTCCCCAGGACTGGCAGTAGGCTAATCGGTCTATAGGACTTAGGTTCGTTCTTCGGACGCCTTTGCTTGCGAATGAACACAAGTCGCGCCCGCTTCCACTGCACTGGGAAGTGACCCAGGAGCAGACACTTCTGATACAGAGTACGGAACAGGTTAGGACATTCCTGATGCAGAACTTGTACCATTTCGGCCGTGATCCCATCAACGCCAGGTGCCTTCCCTTTCCGTAGGTTACCGATGATGTGGGTCACCTCAGGGTCAGTCACCGGCACGGGCATCTCAGCCTCAAGAGCGGGCAGCTCCGCGTCACTTCGAAGCTGCCGTTGCTCTTCGGTGTCATCTGATTGCTCATCACATGGAAAATGTGAGCGGAGCAACACCTCTATCGACTCCTCCAGTGTGGAGGTTAGGGTTCCGTCTGGCTTTTTGATGGACCCCAAGACCGTACTACGTTTTAGCTTACCAGAAACTAGTTTATAAGGAAGGCTGAACGGGTTTTCGTCACTAATACGTTGACAGAAACTGAGCCATGAGGTCTTTTTCGCATCGTTTATCTTGTACTTGTACTCGGCATTGGCCCTCTGGAACTCCAGTTTCCTGGTAGCCCGAAGGTCGTCATCCCTGCATCGTTGAAAGCGTCGCCGGAGCGCCCTCACACGCTTCCGCAGGACACTCAGTTCCTGGCTCCACCAGGGAACTGACCGGTGGTTGTTGGGCCTCCGTTGCGCGAGCATGCAGTCTCCTGCTTCTCTGACCGCCTCGGTGAATGTGGCCACAACGTCTTCCAGATCCTCGACACTCTCAACCTTAGAAACTTCTGTGACTATGTCGGCCGTTTTGTTGGCGAGGCATTTGGCAAATCGACTGCGGTTTCCAACAGTAAGTCTGTAGTAACTACTCTGCCAGGCCGGCGAGTCGCACATTACCTGGTAGGCAATGAAGCGATGGTCACTACAGCTTTCAGAGTCGATGGTTTCCCATTGCGAAGTAAGCCTAAGCATAGCCCCACTCACGATGGTGAGGTCAATCCAGCTCTCACCCGATGGAGAGGAGTAGGTAGCAATTCCGAACGGATCGTTCAGAACATGCATCCCCCAACCCTCCACCGCTTCCTTCATCGTGTCCCCGTCCGGATCGTCAACGGGGGACCCCCAGAGCGAGTGCTTGGCGTTAAAGTCGCCTGCCAAGACTACCCGCCTGTGGGACGTGACAACCCTTTCGAGTTCAGTCAGGAGGACACCCAGTTTGAGTGACGGCGGGCGATAACTAGAGACCACAGCCAAGGTGCCGCCAGGAAGCCGTAATTCCACGGCCACCGCAAGAGGCGATACGTGGAAAGCAAATGCGTCAACATTCCTCCGCGTAAGGATGACGGCGGCGCGACAATCGTCACCTTCTTGGGCGTAAACGCTCCATTGAAGTGATAGGCCACTAACCTTTCCGTGTACAAGATATGGCTCTTGGAGCAGGATGATGTCAATATCCCGCTCAGCCGCTTCTACCCGTAATTGGGCAGTTGCGGCACGGCACTTTTCGGCGTTGAACTGCAAAAATTTGCAGCCACGTCGTTCGTTCGTCTCTGATGTGTGTTGAGATACAGAGTTGAACGTGTTCGTTATCCCTGATTATGGCGGACCGTAGTCCGTCCTGGCCCGAACTCTCTCAAGTTCCCGCGCATAGCACGGGCAGTTGGCATTCATTGCAGAATGGCCGGTACCCAACTGCAGGCCAAATTTCTTATTTGCCCTTATGCAATTAATGCATTTAGGCTCTGTTGCCTTACACTCCTTGTAGGAGTGGTCATCGGCACATTTGCTACATTTTTGGTTGTCCGCCGTACAACCATTTGCTACGTGTCCCAATCCGTAGCACTTGTAGCACCGGGTGCAAGCCAAATGTTCCCTCACCCGGTTGCGCGTCCAACCCACATGGATTCTCCCCTTCTGCAGGAGAGCGCGGAAAACCATGGGAGAGACCTCGATCACCCAGTTCACGAGGCCCTCCTTTCCCTTTAAAGGGAAACGAGGCAGCAGTTCCCCAGGCTGTGCCTCGATGCTATTTTGCAAGATAATGGTTTCCGCGAGACGTTCGCCTTTGATGTCTTTGCTGACGTCAAACACAATGACCCGCGGTCGGCGCTTACGCGGCAGTCGACAGGTGACCGCCTCACGTAACTCCGATGGGCCTTCAGTCACAGCTTTAGACAACTTAGCGACGTCCTGGCCCTTCGAAACCTCTACCAGAACGCCGTTATTACGGATCCTTCTCACATTCTTTATCCCGATCCCCAACATAACCGGGTTGATATGTGATTTAAGCAGTTCCCGCGTGCGGTCACTGCTCGAAGCTGGATCCTTGGGGTAGACCAAGAGCGTGTGCTCTGTGGTTACTACCTTCGGCTTGGCGGCCGCTCGTGTCCCGTCTTGGATGTGCCGGGCCGGCCGAGCTGCTACGGACGCGTAGGTTACACGTTCCGTGCCTGGCGCCTTGCCTTTCTCGATGGGAGCTTTGGTAGGCTGTCGATTGCCACCTAACTCCCGAAGGGTCCTGAGTTCTGCCTGGAGGGAGGCTATCTCGACCTCCTGGGCGTTCAGGATACTTGACATTTTGCTAAAGAGGCTGTAGATGACCCCGCACGTAGACTTCTGGCACCTGGTGTCAGTCTTACCCAGCAGAAGCGCTAGCTCCTGCTGGATGTTGTCCATAGCGGATCTACGGCAC
This sequence comes from Centruroides sculpturatus, assembly GCF_000671375.1. NCBI lineage: Eukaryota > Metazoa > Arthropoda > Arachnida > Scorpiones > Buthidae > Centruroides > Centruroides sculpturatus. The sequence continues at coordinate 167,740 of NW_019386411.1, read as the reverse complement.
TCAGCCGTCTCAAGGCCGTCCCCTTGCTGATGAGGGGGGGCTACAGACGGCGTTTCGGCAGCCTCCACACTTATGTCCGCGGTTGCTGACGCGGTAGGGCCTTTCTTCTTACCCTTCGACTTGGGTTTTGGCCCGCCCTTGTTTTTGGTTGAGGGTTTCCCCTCAGCCATGGCCGCCGCAGCTCCCGCGGGTTTGTTGCTCGACTTAGCGCCGTTCGGCTCACCCGTTTTGGCTTTGGCCACCTCCCGCCTTTTCTTTCTTCTGCGTTCGGGGGCAGCTTTCCAATCGCTGTCCCCGCCAGAAGAGACACTGTTGAAGACCTCTGGAGCGGAGTCCGAATCGGAACTGCCCGACTCCAGGGGTATGGAAACCTTTACGGCTTCTTGCCTGCCCTCTCCAGGCTTGTTACGGTCATTGGTAGGTTTGCGTTTCCGCAAAACCCACCTCTCCAGCGATTGGGTGTTGTCAGCACCCGTCGCAACCGCTTCACCTTCGATGGTTGACAATATAGTTTCAGCTGGCTTCACAGACACGCCTGGAGCACTCTTAACGCTTTCACTATTTGCACTCATTGTAACCATATAGAAAGAAAATTAAAAGGGAGTGTAGGGGTGATCCCAACCTTTCACGGGTGCCCTGAATCCTTTTGGGAATCGGGGTATGCGTTTAAGAGCCAGCTCTGACTTCGGACTTACTGAGGGCTCATTTTGGCCCTCTTGTTGCCGGGTCGTCACTGCTTTGGCCCGCTGCCGGGACAGCTACCCATTTAAATGGCCTCCTACCCAAGGTCACCCCAGCCCGGCTGGTTGCTCGGCGTGGGCCGCCCCCTTAGCCCTACTTGGAGACGCTCTTCCCGTTTCCAGTTCTCCGGGACCATATACGGCCATCCAACGCATAGTCAGGCCTTTAAGCACCGCTCCCCCCCCCAAGCATAAGGAAGTTGGCCCTATGCCGAGGAGCGGCTCTGCCTACCGTCCGTCAGGATAGACATCAGCTAGCGGAATCCCTCAAGCCACTGAGGGCGCTATCCCCCTGGCCACCAGCGAGGCTTCGGCTTGGGAGTACGACTCCTCGCCCCACTGGCTTCGACATGCAGGTCGCGGCCCCCAGGCCAGCACTTGGGTGTGCAAAGCCCAAGTCTTCCTCCTGGGAAGCTGATTCTTCGTTTACCGGACAGAAGGAGCTTTACGTGATTTGCGCTATCACGGGCAGAGGCATGTCGACTGCATTCGACCGCCTTTGCGTTCAAAAACACTGACCCCTCGCCACCAGGGTGAGTGCGGGAGTTCGCTTTGTGTATCTCAGATTCCAGGGGGTGCAGATTGTCAGGTCCATGGCCCCCAGTCTCTGTGCCGACTCGGGATTTGAATCCGAAAGTTTCGGCGTCCACTGTGTGCTTCTATGTGTAATATCAGGGACATAACCCATCAGCCCAGGGTACAATGCACATCTCGCTACAAGCAGACGATTTAACCGTCGCGAGTAGGGGGACTCGGGACTCTTCCCCATAGCAAAGAGTCCTTACCACGTTTCAGCAGCGCCCCTATCGAGTGCCATCACACCGCAGGCTAGCGGGTGCCTACGCTTTCGTCGGCAGAGCTACCAACTTCCGTTAGCGATTGCCAATTTCAGTCAGACAAGCTCAATCGACTACACGCTGCATATCTCGTCCGAAGACAAGCCCTCCCTAGAAACCATATTAGCGACGGCTACAGCGACTGTCCCCCAGCTTCCGGACTTACTGAGGGCTCATTTTGGCCCTCTTATTGCCGATACTATTAGGGACAGCCCCGCGCCTCGATCGTACCAGTCTCCCTTCTGTTTTGATGTGAGTCTGCATGCCACAATGCCAATAAGCAGCTCTAGTGGCCGTCCGCACCAGCGGGGATAGGTTTCAGAATAGAGAGACATGCGAAACCCCGCCGGAGTCGCCCCCGCCGTGGGGCGGCAGACGGACAGCAAGTGTTTTAAAGGCTTGGTACGCAGACCCAAAGCCTAAGATGTAATAACGCCTCTGGAACCTTCGGCTCGAGTCTTAAGACTCCATCTACGATCGAGACCAAGACGAGTCTTTCGGGACCCATTACCCGTCGTCTCTCACCGCCGGGCCCCCCCGCCACGGCCAGGCTCAGTTCCCTACTTGGGGGGGTAAGGTGCCACCCAAAAATGTGTTAATGTAAAAGCAAAGTCATATCAGCCAGTTTAGAGTTGTTCTTGGTCTATTGTTCTCTTATAGCATGGAGGCACTTTAATCTAAACAAATGTTATATCACGGTTCAGACAGAATTTTCACTTTGAATTTTGCAGTAGCCATCTTTTGAACTAACTGGCTTCCTTAACGTGTAAATGCTTATATCCCCAGCTAAGANCTGCCGTACAACCTTTCGCTACGTGCCCCAAACCGTAGCATTTGTAGCACCGGGTGCAAGCTATATGTTCCCTCACCCGGTTGCGCGTCCAACCCACATGGATTCTCCCCTTCTGCAGGAGAGCGCGGAAGACCATAGGAGAGACCTCGATCACCCAGTTCACGAGTCCCTCCTTTCCCTTCAAAGGGAAGCGAGGCAACAGTTCCCCAGGCTGTGCCTCGATGCTATTCTGAATAAGAATGGTCTCCGCGAGACGTTCGCCTTTGATATCAGAACTGACATCAAATAGAATGACCCGCGGTCGGCGCTTTTGGGGCAGTCGGCAAGTGACTGCCTCTCGTAGTACCGATGGGCCCTCTGTCATAGCCTTAGACAGTTTGGTGACGTCCTGGCCCTTCGAAACCTCTACCAGGACGCCGTTGTTCCGGATCCGCCTCACATTCTTAATCCCAATCCCCAACGAGACCGGGTTAATATGTGTTTTGAGCAACTCCCGCGTGCGGTCGCTGCTCATGGACTGATCCTTTGGGTAGACCAAGAGCGTGTGCTCTGTGGCGACTACCTTCGGCTTAGCGGTCACTCGTGGTCCGTCTTGGGAATGCCGGACCGGTCGAGCTGCAACAGACGCGTAGGTCGCACGCACTGTTTTGTCCGCTTTGCCTTTCTCAATGGGAGCTATGGAAGGCTGTCGACTACCTCCCAACTCCCTTAGGGTCCTGTTTACTGCCTGGAGGGAGGCTATCTCAACCTCCTGGGCGTTCAGGATGCTTACCATTTTGCTAAATAAGCCATAGATTACCCCACACGTAGACTTCTGACATCTGGAGTCAGTTTTCCCCAACAGAAGCGCAAGCTCCTGCTGGATATCGTCTAGTGCAGATCTACGGCCCTCGGCCGTCACAAGGCCTTCCCCCTGCTGGTGAGGAGGGGCTACAGACGGCGTTTCGGCGGCCTCCGCACTTATTTTCGCGGTTGCCGACGCGGTAGGACCTTTCTTCTTGCCCTTCGACTTGGGCTTTGGTCCGCCTTTGTTTTTGGCCGAGGGTTTCCCCTCAGTCATGGCCACCGCAGCTTCCGCGGGTTTGTCGTCTGACTTTGCGCCATCCGACTTGCCCGTTTTGGCTTTGGTCACCTCCCGCCTTTTCTTCTTCCTGCGTTCGGGAGCAGCTTTCCAATCGCTGCCCTCGCCGGAAGATACAGTGTTGAACGCCTCTGGAGCAGAGTCCGAATCGGAGCTACTTGGCTCCAGAGGGATGGGAGCCTTATTAGCTTCCTGCCTGCCCTCTCCAGGCTTGCTGCGGTCATTGGTTGGTTTACGTTTCCGCAACACCCACCTCTCCAGCGATTGGGTGTTGTCAGCACCCATCGCAACCGCTTCCTCTTTCACGGTAGACAAATTAGCTGCAGCTTGCATCTCAGAAAAACCTGGAGCACACCCAACGCATTCGCTATTTGCACTCATTGTCACCATAAAAGATATATAAAAGAAAAGGGGAGTTTGGGGGTGATCCCAACCTTTCACGGGTGCCCTGAATCCGTTCGGGAGTCGGGGTATGCGTTTAAGAGCCAGCTCTGACTTCGGTCTCACTGAGGGCTCATTTTGGCCCTCTTATTGCCGGGTCGTCACTGCTTTGGCCCGCTGCCGGGACAGCTACCCATTTAAGTGGCCTCCTACCCAAGGTTACCCCAGCCCGGCTGGTTGCTCGGCGTGGGCCGCCCCCTTAGCCCTACTAGGAGACGCTCTTCCCGTTTCTAGTTCACCGAGACCATATACAGCCATCCAACGCATCGTCAGGCCTTTAAGCACCGCTCCCCCCCCCAAGCATAAGGAAGTTGGCCCTATGCCGAGGAACGGCTCTGCCAACTGCCCGTCAGGATAGACATCAGCTAGCAGGATCCCTCAATCCACTGAGGGCGCTATCCCCCTGGCCACCAGCGAGGCTTCGGCTTGGGAGTGCGACTCCTCGCCCCACTGGCTTCGACATGCAGGTCGTGGCCCCCAGGCCAGCACTTGGGTGTGCAAAGCCCAAGTCTTCCTCCTGGGAAGCTGATTCTTCGTTTACCGGACAGAAGGAGCTTTACGTGGTCTGCGTTACCACGGGCTAAGGCTAAGTTGACTGCATTCAACCGCCTTCTGGTGTGAAACATCGGCCCCGTGCCACCGGGTGGATGCAGGAGTTCGCTTTGTGTGTCTCAGATTCCAGAGGGTGCGGATTGTCAGATCCATGGCCTCCAGAAACTGCACCGACGCGGAGTTTGAATCCAGAAGTTTCGGCGTCCTCTGTGTGCTCCAATGTGTAATATCAGGGACATAACCCACCGACCCAGGGTACAATGTGCATCTCGCTACAAGCAGACGATTTAACCGTCGCGAGTAGGGGGACTCGGGACTGTTTGCCGCAGCAAACAGTCCCTACCACGTTTCAGCAGCGCCCCTATCGAGTGCCATCACACCACAGGCCAGTGAGTGCCTACACTTCCATCGGCAGGGCTACCAATTTCCATCAGCTGTTGCTGACTTTTATCAGACAAGCCCAATCGACTACACGCTGCATATCTCGTCCAAAGACAAGTCCTCCCTAGGAACCATATTAGCGACGGCTACAGCGACCATCCCCCAGCTCCGGACTTACTGAGGGCTCGTTTTGGCCCTCTTATTGCCGATACCATTAGGGATGGCCCCGTGCCTCGATCGCACCAGTCTCCCTTCTGTGTTAATGTGAGTCTGCGTGCCACAATGCCAAATAGCAGCTCTAGTAGCCGTCCGTTCCGACGGGGATAGGTTCCAGATTAGGGAGACATTCGAAAACCCCGCCGGAGTCGCCCACCTCCTTGAGGCGAATCGGACAGCAAGCTAGTAAGAGGCTTGGTACACAGACCCAAAGCCTAAGATGTAATTGCTTCTCTGGAACCTTCGGCTCGAGTCATAAGACTCCATCAGCGATCGAGACCAAGACGAGTCTTTCGGGACCCAGTACCCGTCGTCTCTCACCGCCTGGCCCCCCCGCCACGTCCAGGCTCGGTTCCCTACCCGGGGGGAGTTGAAGTTGTTGGTATATATAGTGTTGGCCCGTTAGTACTGGGTGTACAACTTCGGTCGTACATATTCTAAAATTGAAAAGATACAGAGAAGATCAGCACGGCCCCTGTGCAAGGATAACACGCAAAATCGTGAAGCGTTCCATATCTTTTTTCATTTAACTATTGGAATCGTTTCCACGCCGAAACGAGCCTTTTACCATGTGAGCGGTCTTAACAGTTAAAAAATATCGTTTCGATTTATCTATATATATATATATATGTATATAAATGGACGTGTGTGACCCTATATTTCACTTTTCCGCCAAAATTACACATAGCAGATGAATGGTGTTTGTATGAGGTAGTAGACCCAAGTTTCCATTCGTGCACTATGGTGGTTGCGTCTCGATAGCTATAAGGGCGCGGGAGATACGGGGCTGAAAGTGGTTGAAAGTAATTTTCTATTTCGAATTTTATGTTCGAATTTGTTCGAATTTAATTCGAACAATATTTGAATTTGAATTCGAACATAAAATTCGAATATTGGTTCGATTATAGAACGATTGTAAACGTTTCAGAAACGTTAAAAATAGTTCGTTTGACTGGACGTGAACAGGAGACGTTCAGAAATAGAATCGGGACCAAGTCTCTAATTAGTCTGGAAACGGGGGACCTAATTCTTGCATTCTGTGAAAACGGGTAAGATTGGCTATAATGTAATTATCTTAATCTTCACTATCGTTACTTTTTGCCCACAAATAAAAACCCAGC
>NW_019386411.1:140162-160125 GCF_000671375.1 Centruroides sculpturatus | reverse complement strand
CAAGACCGTACTACGTTTTAGCTTACCAGAAACTAGTTTATAAGGAAGGCTGAACGGGTTTTCGTCACTGATACGTTGACAGAAACTGAGCCATGAGGTCTTTTTCGCATCGTTTATCTTGTACTTGTACTCGGCATTGGCCCTCTGGAACTCCAGTTTCCTGGTAGCCCGAAGGTCATCATCCCTGCATCGTTGAAAGCGTCGCCGGAGCGCCCTCACACGCTTCCGCAGGACACTCAGTTCCTGGCTCCACCAGGGAACTGACCGGTAGTTATTGGGCCTCCGTTGCGCGAGCGTGCAGTCCCCTGCTTCTCTGACCGCTTCGGTGAGTGTGGCCACAACGTCCACCAGATCCCCGACACTTTAAACCTTAGAGACTTGTGTGACTATGTCGGCCGTTTTATTAGCGAGGCATTTGGCAAATCGACTGCGGTTTCCAACAGTAAGTCTGTAGTAACTACTCTGCCAGGCCGGCGAGTCGCACATTACCTGGTAGGCAATGAAGCGATGGTCACTACAGCTCTCTGAGTCGATGGTCTCCCACTGCGAAGTAAGCCTAAGCATAGCCCCACTCACGATGGTGAGGTCAATCCAGCTCTCACCCGATGGAGAGGAGTAGGTAGCAATTCCGAACGGATCGTTCAGAACGTGCATCCCCCAACCCTCCGCCGCTTCCTTCATCGTGTCCCTGTCCAGATCGTCAACGGGAGACCCCCAGAGCGAGTGCTTGGCATTAAAGTCGCCTGCCAAGACTACCCGCCTGTGGGACGTGACGACCCTTTCGAGTTCAGTCAGGAGGACCCCCAGTTTTAGTGACCGCGGGCGATAACTAGAGACCACAGCCAAGGTGCCACCAGGAAGCCGTAATTCTACGGCCACCACAAGAGGCGATACGTGGAAAGCAAATGCGTCGACGTTCCTCCGCGTAAGGATGATGGCGGCACGACAGTCGTCACCTTCTTGGGCGTAAACGCTCCATTGAAGTGTTAGGCCACTAACCTTTCCGTGTACGAGATATGGCTCTTGGAGCAGGATGATGTCAATATCCCGCTCAACCGCTTCTACCCGCAATTGGGCAGTTGCGGCACGGCACTTTTCGGCGTTGAACTGCAAGAATTTGCAGCCACGTCGTTCGTTCGTCTCTGATGTGTGTTGAGATACAGAGTTGAATGTGTTCGTTATCCCTGATTATGGCGGACCGTAGTCCGTCCTGGCCCGAACTCTCTCAAGTTCCCGTGCATAGCATGGGCAGTTGGCATTCATTGCAGAATGGCCGGTACCCAACTGCAGGCCAAATTTCTTATTTGCCCTTATGCAATTAATGCATTTAGGCTCTGTTGCCTTACACTCCTTGTAGGAGTGGTCATCGGCACACTTGCTACATTTTTGGTTGTCTGCCGTACAACCATTTGCTATGTGCCCCAAACCGTAGCATTTGTAGCACCGGGTGCAAGCCAAATGTTCCCTCACCCGGTTGGGTGTCCAACCCACATGGATTCTCCCCTTCTGCAGGAGAGCGCGGAAGACCATGGGAGAGACCTCGATCACCCAGTTCACAAGGCCCTCCTTTCCCTTTAAAGGGAAACGAGGCAACAGTTCCCCAGGCTGTGCCTCGATGCTATTTTGCAAGAGAATGGTCTCCGCGAGATGTTCGCCTTTGATGTCGTTGCTGACATCGAACACAATGACCCGCGGTCGGCGCTTACGCGGCAGTCGGCAGGTGATCGCCTCGCGCAGTGCCGATGGGCCTTCTGACACAGCTTTGGACAGCTTAGCGACGTCCTGGCCCTTCGAAACCTCTACCAGGACGCCGTTATTACGGATCCTCCTCACATTCTTGATCCCGATCCCCAACGTAACCGGGTTGATATGTGATTTGAGCAGCTCCCGCGTGCGGTCGCTGCTCGTAGCTGGATCCTTGGGGTAGACCAAGAGCGTGTGCTCTGTGGGTACTACCTTCGGCTTAGCGGCCGCTCGTGTCCCGTCTTGGATGTGCCAGGCCGGTCGAGCTGCTACGGACGCATAGGTCACGCGTTCCGTGCCTGGCGCTTTGCCTTTCTCGATGGGAGCTTTGGAAGGCTGTCGATTGCCTCCTAACTCCTGAAGGGTCCTGAGTTCTGCCTGGAGGGAGGCTATCTCGACCTCCTGGGCGTTCAGGATACTTGTCATTTTGCTGAAGAGGCCGTAGATGATCCCGCACGTGGACTTCTGGCACCTGGTGTCAGTCTTGCCCAGTAGAAGCGCTAGCTCCTGCTGGATATCGTCCATAGCGGATCTACGGCACTCAGCCGTCTCAAGGCCATCCCCCTGCTGATGAGGGGGGGCTACCGACGGCGTTTCGGCAGCCTCCGCACTTATTTTCGCGGTTGCTGACGCAGTAGGGCCTTTCTTCTTACCCTTCGACTTGGGTTTCGGCCCACCCTTGTTTTTGGTTGGGGGTTTCCCCTCAGCCATGGCCGCCGCAGCTCCCGCGGGCTTGCCGTTCGACTTTGCGCCGTTCGGCTCGCCCGTTTTGGCTTTGGCCACCTCCCGCCTTTTCTTTCTTCTGCGTTCGGGGGCAGCTTTCCAATCGCTGTCCCCGCCAGAAGAGACACTGTTGAAAACCTCTGGAGCGGAGTCCGAATCGGAACTGCTCGACTCCAGGGGTATGGAAACCTTTACGGCTTCCTGCCTGCCCTCTCCAGGCTTATTGCGGTCATTGGTGGGTTTGCGTTTCCGCAAAACCCACCTCTCCAGCGATTGGGTGTTGTCAGCACCCGTCACAACCGCTTCATCCTCGATGGTTGACAATATAGTTTCAGCTGGCTTCACGGACACGCCTGGAGCACTCTTAACGCTTTCACTATTTGCACTCATTGTAACCATATAGAAAGAAAATTAAAAAGGGAGTGTAGGGGTGATTCCCAACTTTTCACGGGTGCCCTGAATCTGTTTGGGAATCGGGGTATGCGTTTAAGAGCCAGCTCTGACTTCGGTCTTACTGAGGGCTCGTTTTGGCCCTCTTGTTGCCGGGTCGTCACTGCTTTGGCCCGCTGCCGGGACAGCTACCCATTTAAATGACCTGAATTCGACCATGGACTATCCTGCCATGAACAGCGATATCACCCTTCATGAAGGGCCATACGACATTTCAATCTACACGGACGGGTCTAAGAACAAGGGTAATGTGGGTGCTGCTTTTGTTCTCAGCAATCACCACAGTGGTGAAACTCACAGGTCGGCCTTCAGGCTGGGGCCTCACTGCTCCGTTCCCCAAGCCGAAATTTTCGCTATCACAAAGGCTATCGACTACATCTATACAGAGTGGTTCCCTCATAAAATGACTATTGCCATCTTCTCCGACAGCATTACTGCCATCCGCTCCATTACCAGCAGTAGGAATAGGGGGAATAATGTCCTTCACATCCACAGCCTTCTGTCGTTGAACACCCACAATCACAATGTGCATTTCAAGTGGGTCCGTGGCCACTCGGGGGTTGCTGGCAATGAGGCCGCTGACAGCCTCGCCAAAACCGCTGCTGCCTCTTCTCTACCTCCCAGTTATGAAAAGATTCCACCCTCCAAGATTAAGCAGTGGAACTACGAACTGGCTCTTCAACATTGGCAANCCGGAAGATACAGTGTTGAACGCCTCTGGAGCAGAGTCCGAATCGGAGCTACTTGGCTCCAGAGGGATGGGAGCCTTATTAGCTTCCTGCCTGCCCTCTCCAGGCTTGCTGCGGTCATTGGTTGGTTTACGTTTCCGCAACACCCACCTCTCCAGCGATTGGGTGTTGTCAGCACCCATCGCAACCGCTTCCTCTTTCACGGTAGACAAATTAGCTGCAGCTTGCATCTCAGAAAAACCTGGAGCACACCCAACGCATTCGCTATTTGCACTCATTGTCACCATAAAAGATATATAAAAGAAAAGGGGAGTTTGGGGGTGATCCCAACCTTTCACGGGTGCCCTGAATCCGTTCGGGAGTCGGGGTATGCGTTTAAGAGCCAGCTCTGACTTCGGTCTCACTGAGGGCTCATTTTGGCCCTCTTATTGCCGGGTCGTCACTGCTTTGGCCCGCTGCCGGGACAGCTACCCATTTAAGTGGCCTCCTACCCAAGGTTACCCCAGCCCGGCTGGTTGCTCGGCGTGGGCCGCCCCCTTAGCCCTACTAGGAGACGCTCTTCCCGTTTCCAGTTCTCCGGGACCATATGCGGCCATCCAACGCATCGTCAGGCCTCTAAGCGCCGCTCCCCCCCCAAGCATAAGGAAGTTGGCCCTATGCCGAGGAGCGGCTCTGCCAACTGTCCGTCAGGATAGACATCAGCTAGCGGAATCCCTCAAGCCACTGAGGGTGCTATCCCCCTGGCCACCAGTGAGGCTTCGGCTTGGGAGTACGACTCCTCGCCCCACTGGCTTCGACATGCAGGTCGCGGCCCCCAGGCCAGCACTTGGGTGTGCAAAGCCCAAGTCTTCCTCCTGGGAAGCTGATTCTTCGTTTACCGGACAGAAGGAGCTTTACGTGATCTGCGCTATCACGGGCGAAGGCGTGTCGACTGCATTCGACCGCCTTTGCGTTCAAAACACCGACCCCTCGCCACTGGGGTGGGTGCGGGAGTTCGCTTTGCGTGTCTCAGATTCCAGGGGGTGCGGATTGTCAAGTCCATGGCCCCCAGTCTCTGTGCCGACGTGGGATTTGAATCCGAAAGTTTCGGCGTCCACTGTGTGCTTCTATGTGTAATGTCAGGGACGTAACCCATCAGCTCAGGGTACAATGTGCATCTCTCTACAAGCAGACGATTTAACCGTCGCGAGTAGGGGGACTCGGGACTGTTTACCGTAACAAAGAGTCCCTACCACGTTTCAGCAGCACCCCTATCGAGTGCCATCACACCGCAGGCCAGCGGGTGCCTACGCTTTCATCGGCAGAGCTACCGACTTTCGTTAGCGATTGCCAACTACAGTCGGACAAGCTCTATCGACTACACTCTGCATATCTTGTCCGAAGACAAGTCCTCCCTAGGAACCATATTAGCGACGGCTACAGCGACTGTCCCCCAGCTTCCGGACTTACTGAGGGCTCATTTTGGCCTTCTTGTTGCCGATACTATTAGGGACAGTCCCGCGCCTCGATCGTATCAATCTCCCTTCTTATGATGTGAGTCTGCATGCCACAATGCCAATAAGCAGCTCTGGTAGCCGTCTGCACCAGCGGGGATAGGTTCCAGAGTAGAGAGACATGTAAAACCCCGCCGGAGTCGCCCCCGCCGTGGGGCGGCAAACAGACAGCAAGCATTTAAAGGCTTGGTACACAGACCCAAAGCCTAAGATGTAGTAACGCCTCTGGAACCTTCGGCTTGAGTCGTAAGACTCCATCAACGATCGAGACCAAGACGAGTCTTTCGGAACCCATTACCCGTCGTCTCTCACCGCCGGGCCCCCCCGCCACAGCCAGGCTTGGTTCCCTACTCGGGGGGGCAGGACCTATGCCTCATAACCAACTCAGAGTTTTGACCCTGACCCACCAAATGGCATTACAGGGTAATCAAAGAGACGATGTCATAATCATAGGCCGGACCATCGCCCAGTAGCAACCGAGCGCTGAGACAGTAATAGTCAGCCCCAAGAGAAGTGCTAGGGCTCTGGCTCTGGTTCCGGCTCGGGTCTAGGTAGCCAAGGAGTACCGACCCTCATTGCCTTCATCACCTTCCTTGCCTTCATCGCTTCTCGGGTCTAACTCACTTACGGACATGCGTTTTGTTGTACAGAAGTACTGTACATATTAGAGCCCTACCTATAAGGTACTCCATCAAACGGGCGGCGGGGCCCACCTCTATGTAGAGGGGAGCCCATTAAGGTGAATACGAGGCATTTGCTAACTTATAGATCTAGTAGATCAATGACGCTTTCCATCAATTCCTTTAGTTTCTTAAGGTTCCCTTTACTAGCTGCTAGCGTTCGAAGTACTTGTTCAGGGGGCTTAGACCAGTCAACTTGGTCTGCCCCTAGGCGGAAGTCCCTAGTTAAGGGACAGTCAAGTACGTAATGTCTCGCGTCGCCGCGAGGACTACCTTAGGGGCAGCTACCATCTCCCTGTCCGAATTTGGACTTGAAATGGGGGAACCTCCCGTGGCCAGTTAAGACTTGAGTCGACAACGAGCAACAACTTATCGGAGTGAGGCCAACTACAGGCACGAAGGCNATTTCGGAAATGAAGCTTTAGAGAGATCTTGGTCAGAGGCCAAATCTGCACAATACAGTGGACTTTCTGAAAGCCAATAATATGTATATAGAGATTTGATCACTTATTTATTTATTTTACAATTTTATTTACCTTGTTTTGTTTATTTATATTGTATATATTTTTTGTTGTTGTTCATATATTTATTTAATTTTGTTATATATTTTTTATGTTATTAATTAATAGGTATAGAGAGATTTCTATGTATTTATTATACAGTTTTATTTAAATTAATGTATATATTTTTTTGTTGTATGTTTATTTATTTATTTACTTGTTTATTTAATTTTGTAATATGAAAATTTTTCACCTTTTGCTTTGGCGCAGCTTAGCCTATATGGCTCTTGCGCCAAAAAACCAAAACAAACAAAACAAACAAATAGTCCGGACGACACAGCTCGGAACTACAGAGACTAAAAGGCTAAAAACGAAGTACGGCAAAAGAGTAGGGACCAAACTTCCTATCGTAAAACTCTTCAAGTTCCGAAGTAAGGAATCAACTTCCACCGGAACACCGTGGATGCCGCTATTCTTGTGCTACGTGGCCTACTTCCTCCTCCAGCTTCCGGAAAGAAAAACCCTCGCCAACCTACGCAGGAGAACCCTTTACCGTTGTGTGACTCACGTGCCTACGGGAAGGACACTCCATCGTTTGGTACGATACCGACCAGTGTTACGTTTGTCAGCATATTTTTAGTTCAATAAACGCGTTAAATTGTGGAAATACGGTCTCTGTGTGAGTCTTGGCGTCCAGCAAACCACCACCCCCATATGGAAAAGGCTTTCTCGTGTCCTGACTGATCACGGGCAAAGCGAGAGTCATAACCTTTCACCTTAAGGGCAATCTCCATGCGAGTTTAGGTTCAGGTAAACCACATCCTTAAAAAGGGGACTATCCTCATGGTGGTGCCCCCAAAGGGTGTGCGTCTTTACGTTTATATGCGTTAAAGAAGAAACAAGGTAAACTTTACACCTTCCTCATTGATTTGACGGCGGCATTTGATTCGTTGGATAGAGATCTTTTATGGAGCCAACTGCTGAAGATTCGGTTGAGTTATAAATTTGTAAATTTTCTGAGTCAGTTGTAAACTAATACAGAGGCATGTGTGTCTCCTAAGGAGGGTATACATTTCTTTTCCAGAAGCTTACCACCAGGAGGTGCAAATTGACTACTTAAGTAAATGATTTAGTGTCTGAGAGTTGGCAGCGTTTATGGTCGGCACTTTTTGGCGTAATTTTGTTGGAAAATAAAAATATTAACATTTTCATGATCTGTCGATTAATGGCAACACTGATCGTTTTGCTGTGAGCTCCCTCTATTCTTTTTTTCTTCCTACCTTTTTGAAGGGTGAAGACCAGCCAGTATGTGAGTATTGCAACTGCTTTCTAAGTGTAAAACACATACTTTGCCACTGCATTGCTCTCAATCAAAGTCGTAGACAGCATTTCGGAAATGCAAGTTTGAGAGAGATTTTGGGCCAGAGGCCAAATCTGGATAACATAGTGGACTTTCTGAAAGTCAATAATATGTATAGAGATATTTGATTACTTGTTTATTTATTTACTTACTTTAGAGTTTTATTTACCTTGTTTTTGCTTAGTTATCTTGTTGATTTTTATTTATTTATCTAATAATGTCATTATTAGTTCGTTATGTTCGTTAGTGTAATGTTTAAAATTTTTACCATTTGCCCTGGCACAGCTTAGCCTACACGGCTCTTGTGCCAAAAAACTAAAACAAACCAACCAACCAACCAACCAACCAAACCTTCCCGCCTTTTTTGTTTTTCTTCAGATGTGTGAAGTCGTAGTGTTCCTTCTTTTGCTTAAAATAAAAGTTTTTGTTAGCTATAAGAGTGTCTGTTGTAGTTTCAATCATCAAGTTTCAACAGGTTATGGGCCCAGATCGCTTTAACTGTGCAATGGAACTTTCTAGACTTCACATTGGATATTTAGAAGGCAAGTCTAACTGGTCGACTTGGAAATATAAAATTTGCATTGTGTTAAGGAGTATTCCTGGTGCATTGGTTGTTGTTGAAGGAAAAATTTCGAAACCGGAAGAAATAGATTCCGATGCTTCAAAGGAAGAAAGAACAAGGTATGAAAAAGAACTATTAAATTTTACTAATTACGATAGTAGTGCCTTGTTAGTTTTAACTTGCAATTTGTCTGAAGAAACCTTAAAGAAAGTCATGTGGTTTACGACAGCACGAGACGTTTGGTTAGAATTACATAGATTATTTGAAGGTGTCTGTGAGGACAAGGATTACGATCTTTGTATGAAATTTTTTGGTTATAAACGTCAAGTTGGAGATGATATGGCCAGCCATTTATCAAAACTGAAAAAGATTTGGAATGATTTGAATGTAGAATTGACAAAGGATGAAGGAATGGAAAAGTTGCCAGATTTATTGTTAATTTGTAAAGTCTTAGATACTTTACCTGANAGATGTCACTTTTCAAGAAGAATCCTTGATAGTTAAAAATGATAACTTGAATAAACCTCATCCACAAATAATCATGAAGTCTGATAGCTTAAAAGAAGATGATAGTTATCTGAATGCTGAAAAAGAAGATTTGAGTTTTCAGAATGAAGTTCAGAGCAAAGAGGCAACACAACAAATGACTCTACGGGATAGTTCAGAGCTTATGCGTCCCAGACGATTTGATGACTATGTTATGTCAGCGATCTCAAATGCCTTTGAAGATCCAAGTACTTATACAGAGGCAATTACTTGTGAGAACCGAGAGAAATGGTTAAGTGCTATGAATTGTGAAATAAAATCCTTAAAAGAAAATGAGACATGGATCCTTCAAGAGTTACCAGATGGAAGAAAAGCAATTCCATGCAAATGTGTATTTAAAACAAAGACCAATCCAGATGGTTCGATAGACAAGTTTAAGGCAAGACTGGTAGCGAAGGGATTCTCTCAAAGAAAAGGAAAGGATTTTGATCAAACATTCGGCCCTGTTGCTAAGTTAGGAACAATTAGAGCACTTTTAAGTGTTGCAGCAAATGAAAATATGTCTCTAACACAATTGATGTCTCAACAGCTTTCCTATATGGTACAATAAACGAGGACATTTACATTGAACAGCCAGAGGGGTTTTGTGATAGTTCAAATAGAGTCTGTAAGTTAAAACGAAGTCTTTATGGACTTAAACAAGCTTCTCGATGTTGGAATAAGAGATTTGGAGACTATCTTTTGAAATTGGGCTTCCAAAGGAGTAATGCAGATCCTTGCCTGTTCATAAGAAAAAGGGGTCCAAATAAACTTTTGCTAACCTTGTACATAGATGATGGTTTGGTGGCGGCAACAGATCCAGCGGGATGGACGGGCTGTTTCACAGCTTTCTCTGCCTCGATATTTTAGAAATATTGGGAAGTGGTCACTAGAGAGTGGATTAGATCCATCCTCCCATGTAAATGCTGAAAACAGGTTTGGACTGGCTAATGATAGATCAATGGCAGTGAATGTTCTTGTTGGGGCATGAAAGTATGTCACTTCTCCTGTATTAAATAAATATAGTTGCTGGTTGCCTATTAATCTTTCAATAGCCCTGCCCTGATGATTAATGTCGGGACTGTCCCACATTGGATTGTGACCATTGAAATCACCGAGTAACAGGAACAGAGTTGGCAGTTGTTCAACTAATGCGTCCAAATCATCCTCATTGGCTCTGACGTCTGGTGGCAAGTATATAGAACAAACTGCGACAGTTACGCCAATTGAAATTTTGACTGCCACAGCTTGTAGATCAGTGGTTATTTGTATCGGTAAGGAAGGAATGGGATGTGGTTTGAGACCAGTATAGCCACACCGCCACTGGCACGGTTGTGGCTATCATCATCCTTGCGGTAGAGATCAAATCCTTTTAAAGAAATATTTTCTCCAGGTTTTAGATGTGTTTCCTGGAGTGCCACACAGAGAAATGAGGTAGATGATGTCAAGGGTTTAATGTCAGAGAAATTGTTGCGAAAACCACGACAGTTCCATTGGATTATTTTATAATCCATTATGTGTTTGAGGCAGCATTCTTAGAAAAAGTGTCCTTCTTCAATTTTACTGCGGATTTTCCTTTTGAAGGTGAGGTTGAATGTGTCACCTCCATATTATTCTCTTCGTCAGAGATATCAGAGAACTCACTCATGGATTGAGTCTCTGATCTCTCTGATTTAGAGAGGGCTGCTTTCAATTTTTGTTTGTTGAGTGGGTTCTTATTGGCCTGTTTAAAACCCACATTTCTAGTAATCACTCCTGTTTTGGGTAGGAGTGATTTTATCTTTCGATTCTGCTTTTCTTCTGTCTCTTTGGATTGAATTAGTAAGCATTTAGCATGGCATGTGAGAGATTCATTTGGTGAAACAGAAATGTCTGTCTGAACTCCACTTGTCTTTGTGGATTTCAGAACAGCAGCAAATGTCTTCTGTTTCACTGGTGCACTTAAAAGTGACCATGCGACGTGCCTTCAAGTAAAATATATTATTAATGGCCTTCAATCGCTGAATTTCTTTCTATCTCTCCTGATTAGTCTCTTCATCAGAGATATCAGAAAACTCACTCATAGAGTGGGCTTCTGATTTTTTACATTTAGAGAAAGCCACTTTCACTCTCTGCTTGTTTAGTGGGTTCTTACTAGCCCTTTTTGAACTAAGGTTACATTGTTATAACCCCTGTTTTAAGTAGGGGTGTTTTTGGTTTTATACTCTGCTTTTCTGGTGTTTCTTTTGATGGAATCAATAAACATTTCGTGTGCCGAGTGAGAGATTCCTTTGGGGAAACAGAAATGTCGATTTGAACTCCACATATCTTTGTGGATTTCAAAGCAGCAGCAAATGTCTTTTGTTTTAGTGGTGCACTTGAATTGACCATATGACGGGCCTCTGGGTAGGGTTAGTTGTTTACTGTTTTTACACGCTGAATTTCTTTTTCTGTCTGCCATGCAGGGCATTTGCGGGAGTAGGCGGGATGTGCGTCTTTGCAATTCACACTGCATGGAGTAGTGGTACACTCAGTACTCTAGTGACCTTCAACTCCACACTGTGCGCATATGTGACCTCGACAAGATGTTTGAGTGCAAATTGCTGGCATTTAAAACAACGCAGCGGATTTGGGATGTATAGACAAACTGGACAGCGCAGGTATCCTGCAGTAATGGAAGATGGTAATATCGGCTTGTTAAATGTGAGGATAAGATGTTTGGTTGGGATCAACTTCCCATCTCGACAAATGGAGATACGTGGAACGGCAGTCACACCTTTGTCTGACAGGCCAATCTGAATATCTGTTTCTTCTTTAAACATCAGATCAACCTCCAATATCACACCATGAGATGAGTTTAAGCTTCTGTGTGGTGTGACAGTCACTTGCATGTCTTCCAGTGTCCTTGTTGTCAGGAGTTTTGTCGACTGTTGAGGAGAGGCTGTTTCTATGAGTAAATACCCTGATCTCAATTTTTGAATTTTCTTGAGATGTCGTATGGTCGATTCAAATAATTTCTGAATCAGAAAGGGAGAGCATTTAGACAGAGGTTTCTCTCCAGTACTATGAACTGAGATATGCTGGCTTGTTGGAAGGGCTAACGTCCTTTGATAATGATTTATCTGTATTTGGTCGGTTTTGTTTTAAAGAATCCATATTCAGAAAAAAATTTTCAGTTCCTAGTGACCCCAGCCACCACGGGGCCCAACAATGGGATGCCGTCACATGGGAGTTTCCCATAGACCGTCACACCAGGGTTTCCCAGGAGCTATACCCTCACAATGCAGTCAAGAAGAGCACATCTGGACTGACGTGTCTGCCTGGTCTGCATCGATCGGATGACTTCAGGCCGAGGTCAAAAATGACTCAACGATCAGCCGATTGACTCAAATGGAGCCTGATTTGAGCCTCCCATTTATCCGAAGCAGGGGCCAAAGCAGTGTGTTGGGGACATTATGTTGCCCCTCAACTACCAGGATCCCTCTTTCCGGCATACGGGACACCACGCATGGCAAACACGTGGGTGGGCGTTCAGATCCCAGGGATGGTAAAGACGACTTTCTAAACCATCTCTGGGAGGTCTCCTCACGACGGACAGGAACCCACATCGAGGGGGTTCAACTCAAAGAGTTTCTGAATTAAAAAAGGAGAATGTTTAGACAGAGGTGTTTCTCCCATAGCGTGAACAATAAGGTAGGTTGGTTGATTGGAGGAACTGATATCATTTGGTGGGAATACATTAGTAGATGTTTTAGATTTTACAGAATCCATATTTAAAAATAACTATTGAAGTCCTAGTGACCCCACCCATTATGGGGTCAAACAAGAGGATGCCGTCACATGAAGCATTTCCATGGACCCTTACACCATGGTCTCCCAGGAGCTATACCCTCACAATGCAGTCAACTAGAGCACATCTTGTCTGACGTGTCCGCCCAGTCTGCATCAATCGGTTGACTCCAGGCCAAGGTCAAGAATGATTCAACGACCAGCCGATTGACTCAAATGGAGCCTGATTTGAGCCTCCCGCTTATCCGAAGCAGAGGCCAAAGCAGTGTGTTGGGGACGTTATGTTGCCCCTCACCTACCAGGATCCCCTTTCCAGCATATGGGATACCACGCACGGCAAACACGTGGGTGGGCGTTCAGATCTCAGGGATGGTAAAGAAGAGTTACTAAACCATCTCTGGGAGGCCCCTACACCATGGACAGGAACCCACATTGAGGGGCAGTGACTTCTGGAATCGAAGCAATAGATAAAAACATATTATCACATTTGGAATCAAAGATTGGCAAATTTAAATTCTGCTCAATTACTATGGATGAAAGCTCTGAAACAAATGATACTGCACAGTTGCTATTATTTATAAGAGGTGTTGACAAAAACTTCTGTATTACAGATGAACTAGCATGCATGAGGTCATTGAAGGGAACTACAACAGGGTCAGATATTTTTCACAAATTTATGGAAGGAATTTCAACTTTGAAAGTACTGATAAATTGCATATGTAGTATAACAACAGATGAAGCAAGAAATATGACAGGGAAAAAATCTGGATTTGTTGAGATCTTTAATGAAAAATATCCAGATAACAATGTTATATTTCTACATTGCATCATACATCAAGACGCCCTGTGTAAATCTGCTTTGGATATGAAGCTTGTGTTTGACGTTATTGTGAAGCTGGTTAATGCTATTCGATCTCAAGGGCTTGTTCACAGACAATTTCCGGAGTTTCTAGAATCCATGCAATCTGAGTACTCTGATATATTGTACTACTCGAAAGTAAGGTGGCTTAGCACAAGACGTGTCTTCAAGAGAGTTTGGCAGCTGAAAGATGAAATAGTGACATTCTTCCTTGAGAAACAGTGGTCTGTACAGCATAAAATCCTGGAAGATACTGCATGGCTTTCAGATTTTACATTTTTTATGGATTTTCTCTGCCACATGATCAAGTTGAATGTCAAGATGCAAGGCAAAAATCAATTTATCGATGATATCTGGAGCCATCTCAAAGGTTTTAAACTACAACTTGTTCTATTTGTGAATAAGCTTGCTAAGAATGACTTGTCTTACTTTCCAAGGTTAAATTCCATAGCCCCGGTGATGAAGGAAAAGCTTAAGAGTTACGAAGATAGTCTGAGAAGACTCCATGGTGAATTTGAACAAAGATTTGAAGACTTCAGTGTCATTGAAAGAAATTATCAGTATGCCTTTTAATGTGAACTGTGAAACAGTGAAACCGGACTTGCAACTTGAATTACAATGTAACACTCAACTCAAACAGTTGTTTTTTTATGTTCCAAAATTAGAGTTCTACAAGTCCTTGTCGAAATCCACTTTCCCAAATCTGATATCTCATGCCCAGAAAGTTACTGCTATGTTTGCTTCATCATATATATGTGAACAGGTGTTTTCTACAGTGAAACTTCGAAAGAGTTGCCTTAGAAACAGACTAACAGATGAACATTTAACTTCTCTTCTAAAAATAAGTGCATCCCAGTTCAAACCAAATTATGAGAAACTTTTAAAAATGTAGTCACAGTTTCATTCATCACATTCTCATTCATATTCTTTCAGTCATTAATAGGGCTTAGTATCACAAAAAATACAACAAGTTTGTATAATGTAACATTGTTATTTTTTAATAAATTATATTGGCCGCCTAAAGTTTTCTTCCTTTCCTTTGGCCCCCTCTTTAAAAAGTTTGCCCATTACTGGTATAGACTACAGAAAAGCATTCGACAGTGTTCCACACAGTTGGCTGTACATATTCTACACATATACAAAATACATCCATCACTCATTGCATTCTTCTAAAACACTACACAGTATTGGAAAACGACACTACATCTCAAGATTACTAACACTTCCATACAAACAAGCCAAAAATTTATTAAGCGAGGAATTTTTCAAGGATATTCCTTGAGTTTTCTCTGGTTCTGCCTAGCCATGAACCTATTATTCAACATGTTAAACAACACGCAATATGGCTACAATAGACATGAAAAAACAACACAGTTTACACTGTCAGATCTCATGTACATGGACGATATAAAACTTTATGCATCCACACAAAAACAACTTCATCAACTCCTACAAGTCATGCATTCATACACCAAGGACATACAAATGGAGTTTGGCCTATGCAAATGCAAAAGACTTCACATAGAAAAAGGAATTTCGAAAAAAAAGATTTTGCATTTGGAAATGGGGATAATATTGAATCCATGAAAAACAGCAAGTTTTACAAGTATTTAGGATTCCAACAGGCACTAACAGAACATACACAAATAAAGCAAAGATTAATTAAATAATACCAAATTAAGTTAAGTTTCTTCTCAACATGACTTTTTTCCTTCATTACTTGAATTCCTGAACATAATTTTTATTCGTGTTTGGGATGTTTTATTAAATACTTTTATGAAAAAATGGACAAAAAGTAAAGAAAATGTGTTACAGTCCCGATTTTTAACAATTTGTCAGTATTTCTCGACATTAAAAGTGTCATTTTTGACATTTAGTGAGTAGTGTAATGCAAGAAAGTTGGCATGGTCGTCAATGCTGCAGGTGACTTTTATACTTGACTTTCGTAGTATTGTTGGAGTGTTCCTGTGCTATTTAGGTGCAAATCATGAATTATCTGATGATTCAAGTTAAACGAATAGATTATGCTTAAGGCTGATTAGATGACTATTAATAATTGCAGAGATAGAGCCTAATCCAGGCCCCTTATCGACAGCCCCTCTGGATATGAAGTGAAGATATGAAAAAATAGGGATACGGAAGACAGCGTAAAGGTAATGCTAGAAATATTGAAAGGGATAATTTGTTAGAATTTGTTCAGGATGAACAAGGCCAAATTGAAGAGTCTTCTTCGAAAGGAAAAATAGGAATGATAAA
Source organism: Centruroides sculpturatus (assembly GCF_000671375.1). NCBI lineage: Eukaryota > Metazoa > Arthropoda > Arachnida > Scorpiones > Buthidae > Centruroides > Centruroides sculpturatus. Next base: position 144,517 of record NW_019386411.1, on the reverse strand, counting down.
ATAATCCTGGATATTAGAGTCTCTTACATTATCATCAGTAGCAAAAGAACATGGTATCCGAGAGTCCCAGTATACCATCAAAGCAGTTTATGATTTGATCCAGGAAAAGTTTTCACTACTGAATTCTGATTTGCATTCAATTAAGGAAGAATTAGTTTCATTGAAGAATGAACATAATAATCTAAAGAACGATTTAGTGTGTCTCGTAGGATACAGAATCAGGTCGTCAGTAATTGCAAGTCACTGAGAGGTATGTTAGAATTTCAAATTGACAAGTTAATAACCGAGAAAACCAGAAACAATATTGTAATTTTTAACTTTCTGTTTGTGTCAGATCTTTCTAGTGAGATTTCCTATTTTGTTGTAATTGATTTAGGTCTAGAGCACAAGTCTTTGACCTGGGTTCCGCGGAACGTTGACAGGGGTTCCGCAAGTGATCACTATTTGCTCAGCCAAAACACACATAAAATGGAAATCATCTATACAAAGAATTTTTCATGTAGGAATGGGGTAGGGGACTGTCTAAAATATTAGATTAACCTATTCCCTGCGAACTATCTATAGAAAAAAATTGAATGGAATTCGTCATGCGGCGCATTTTTTGAATTTTTTGATAATTTTTTAAATCGAGATATTTCGCTTCAAAATCGCGCTATATTTAATCTGTTTTTTGTGTTTGATTAACAACATATTGCAGTTTACGATTGTTTAATTTTTAGTTTAATACAAATTTAAAATAATATTAAAATTTTGAAGTTCACGAGCAATAGAAAAAAAAATTAATTTACAGAGATTCGCTGAACTTTGTACATCTGTTCGTTAGACACATCTGTCTTCTTTTAAACAAAACAAACCGCAGCTCTCTAGCTAGAGCGGGGGAGAAGTTATTGCCATTATTTACACTACGTCTCTAATTACCCTGCGGGGAGAGGGGAGTGGGGAGTGGCTCGGGTATTTGTAGGTCAAAGATTATCAACATACTTTTATAAGAGTGAATATTTGACACTTTTTACATATTTTTTCAACGTTTTATATAATAATAACCTATAATAAATGATTAGTTAATTTTTTCCTGCGATTACGCAATATCCGGAAGTAATGAGTTTCCCGGAAAATTTTTCAGCTGGAAGATTTTGATAAAATATCTTCTTGTCTAAATAGAGTCAAATAACATGAAAACTAGAAAAATNCATTGAATCCACATGACCGAGTGATGATCCAAATTGATAAAAGAAACTGGGAGCCTGGTGAAATAATAGAAATAGACAGATATCGACCAAGATCTTATATTGTGCGCATAGACAAAGACAGTAAATACTTCATTCGTAACCGAAGATTTTTAAGGAAGTTCGATGTGAATAGATTTAGAAACATACAGAATCATTCAGGCGAATTGTTGGATCAACCAAGTGAGGAAGAACAGGCCAGTGAACAAGGAGAAAACATGGATAGTGGTAGTGAGGAAAAGGACACAGAGAATGAGCAGTTGGAAAATCAGGAGGTGAGCGGCAATGAGGCTACAGACTTGACAACTCGATCAGGCCGGGTGATCCGTAGGCCATCGCGTTTCAAAGACTTTGTGTAAGAAAGGGAGATGTAATATGTATTGTATTAAAATGTAAAATATTAGTGAGTCCGCCAGGTGGCGATCGTTGTGATGCATCACGGGAACGGCACCTGAGCACTCACTTTGGTTGGAACCTTTTCACAATAAACATAACACGAAATACGTGATGAACCCTCTACAACTTCAGATACGTGGTCCTTTACTCCTACAGCTTCTCGAGAACAGTTTCGTTTCACTGGAGTTCCGGGAGTAAATATTTCGATAACAGATCCCGACGATGTGATTGGAATTTTCGAGCAGCTGTCCAACGACAGGATAGTCGAACTTATAGCGGAGGAAACAAATAAGTACACCGAAAAAAAATAAAAGAAGCGACAGATAGTCCTCTCGGCCTAGGAAAGAAGAGCCGGATGCGGAGTTGGAAGCCGACAAATCCAGGTGAAATTAGATTGTTAGAGGGGATGCTACTCCTGATGGGGATTGTCAATAAGCCGACTCTACAGTCTTACTTCTCTACGAATTTTCTAATCAAAACCCCCATATTTAATGAAATAATGGTAAGAGAGAGATTTTTATTGTTATTGTCATTTTTACGAGCAACGAAAACAAAACCTCTAAACTATACAAAATAGAACAATTGCTGGATCTGTTTAGATGTAGTTTCCGGTCTGCTTACACTCCATTGCGAAATATTTCGATAGATGAGAGTCTCCTTCTCTGGAAGGGTCGATTATCTTTGAGAATATATATTCCGATGAAACGTGCAAAATTCGGTATTGAAACTTTTTTAGTATGTGAAGCTAATACTGGGTATGTATATAATTTTATTATTTATACGGGGAAGGGGACCGAAATATCAATAAATTTAGACGATGTCGACCCTTCCAGAGAAAGTCACTTGACAAATATCGTGCTTTCGTTGATGGAGGAATTCCTAGACCAAGGGTATTGTCTAGGAATAGATAATTACTATACCAGTCCGTTTCTCTTAGATTATCTCGCGTCCCATCATACGGATGTAAATGGGATGGTAAAAACAAATCGCAAAGATCTTCCAAAACAAGTAACATCCACAAAATTTAAAAGGGGGGAGACAATAGCTATGTACAGAAACAAAACAATGATAATGAAATGGAAGGACACCAAAGACGTATATATAATGAGCACCACACATGACGAAAGAATGCTGACAATCAAATCGGGTTCATCTACCAAACAGAAACCTAAGGTCTGCGTCGACTACAAACATCATATGGGGGGCGTAGACCTTATGGACCAAAAGTTATCATATTATAATGTGGCCAGGACACACATAAAAAAATACTACATAAAAATATATCTAAGATTTTTAGATATTTCTGTTTTAAATTCTCATGTTATTCACAAAGAACTGGGGGGGAGACTATCTTTGTATGAGTTTAGATTAAAACTTATCCAGCAATTGTTCGACAAGTACAGAGAGAGTACTCAGGGGGTCAGAAAAAAATCTATTATTCCAACTTCGGCTTCCATTGACCGTCTCAGTGGTCGGCATGGCCACTTTCTTGATTTCTATGAACTGAACAAGGCTGGCAATAAAAAACGCAGGGCTTGCGTTGTTTGCAGCGCAAGGCAAAAAAGAACGGACGTTTCATTTTATTGCAAACAATGTAATGTCGCCCTTTGCCCTACAAAATGTTTTGAAGATTATCACACAAGAGAAAATTTCGTGTAGGGCACTTGTATATATATTTTTTATTTCTGTTATTATTGTATATTATCATCATGTTTCTATTATCTTGTGTATAACTTTTATTTTTCTTATTGTATGTATTTATCTTGTATATAATTTTTCTAATCATATTTTGAATTTTTTATTATTTTTGTCAATAAATTAAAACATCAAATTACTGTTTTGTTTTTCTTTTTTTAAAAATAAGTAAACATGAATTACAAACTAATAAAACATCTCCATTGTCATCTGTTAATCAAATTTCTGTAAGCACCTGGAGAATAAATTCAGAGGAATAAAAAGCTGTGATTTGTTTACTCTAAAAAATAGTAGTAGTCAATCAAAGTAAAAATAAGTCAATTACAACTTTATAAGGCATTTATAAAAATCATCTTAGAACCAATTGTGCTTATAAAGTATCTTCTATAAAGTAACAACAGGAAGTATTGAGTTTTGCAGGGGGTGTGGGTTTTCAGTGAGTAATGGTCAAGACAAGTTCTTTTCTAAACAATGCATAGTAAACATTATTTCTATATTATTTTGATGATTATTGCAGTAATCGACTATACAACGCAAATTTGCAAGCAATTGCTTACGTATTTTCTCTTATTACGTAACGGCGAAAATTTGACTTTGCCCTCACGTATACATAAACAGTTCTGAGTAAAGTTTCTGTTTACAATGTACTCTGTCTCCCTATCTGACTAACTGCGGGGAGTGGTAAGTGGCTGGGGTATTTTTAGGTCATGACCTAAAAATACCCGAGCCACTCTCCACTCCTTGCAGTTAGTCAGATAGAGAGACAGAGTACATTGTAAACAAAAACTTTACTCAAAACTGTTTATGTATATGTGAGGGCAAAGTCAAATTTTTGCTGTTACGTAATAAGAGGAAATACATAAGCAATTGCTTGCAAATTTGCGTTGTATAGTCGATTACTGCAATAATCATCAAAATAATATAGAAATAATGTTTACTAAGCATTGTTTAGAAAAGAACTTGTCTTGACCATTACTCACTGAAAACCCACACCCCCCCCAAAACTCAATACTTCCTGTTGTTACTTTATAGAAGATA
>NW_019386411.1:121687-133612 GCF_000671375.1 Centruroides sculpturatus | reverse complement strand
GTTCCGCAAGTGATCACTATTTGCTCAGCCAAAACGCACGTAAAATGGAAATCATCTATACAAGGAATTTTTCATGTAGGAACGGGGTAGTGGACTGTCTTATTAAAATATTAGATTAATATAGTATTTAGATAAAAATTACAATATTAATATAAATTGGATATAAAGTGGCAGTTGATTTTAAAAAATAAATATAAATAAATATTTTATGGATAAAATAAAATCTTGAAATTCGGTAAGTCACGTGCTTCGAATACAATAATCAAGATGCTTGACATCACATAGTTCTGTTAATCTCATTCGATCTGTTAAATACAATCATGTACAAGCGTACAAGTGAGTATTTATTTTGTTTTTATATCATAATTAATAACTCTTATTATTTATTTACAATTTAATTAGACTACCATAGCAATAATGAATATGTGGTTGAAAACTGGTAAGCTTCATTACACAGATGCGGGAACTAGTTTCGCTACTACTGTTGACAATGAACCAGATGTTAGTACCAAAAAGTCGTCTGGTGATTCAGAGTTACCGATTTGTAAAATGCGGAAGTATAATGAAGAATACATAAAATTTGGTTGTACATGGATTGGTGGTAAGAATGAACCAAAAAGGTTATGCATTGAATGCGAACATTTGATGCACAATTAATACATTTGGAAACTAATCCTCCAACTTTAATAAATAAAAATGTTAAGTATTTTAAAAGAAAATGTAATGAGTTGAAGAATAGAAAAAAGATAAAAAAGACCTTCATGAACTTTGTTACCAATGATAACGATACTGCTTTGGAAGTATCGTCTCATGTCAGTTATCATATTGCTCAACAGGGTTAAGCTTATACAACCACAGAAAAATTAATTAAGCCATGTGTAAAAGATGTAGTTGCTACCATGATTGAAGAAGAACATGATAAATTAGTTGATTGTATTCCCCTTTTNCGGACAGAAACCACATCGAGGGGGAATTACGCTCTAAAATAATGAATATAGCTATTTTTTAACGTTTGTTTACATAATGACTTCAATCACGTGGATTGGTTCTTTGCGGGAAAATCCAGACTAGATGGTTCTGAAAAAAACTCTTCATTCGTTAAAGTTAAATCAGTCATAATATTAATTACCAATCGGACGTAATAAGCGTAGAAACAAAAGTATTCAAGCCAATTAACAGCAAGAACGTCTTCCACAGACTTACTATAGAGAGGTGGAGCTTCCCGGGAATATTTCTTGCTAGATAGTTTTAAAAACATATTAATACGATTAAATATTGTCGAATTAGCTAATTTAATGTCTTAAAACGTTAAATTAGTTAATTAGAGCTAAAAAACGATTTAAAAAGCAAATTTATTGTGATTGTTTACATTTTACTTCGAAGGTTAGAGGCGGGACTTTTCGCGGCAATTTTTCCTTTCACAAGTCTGTGATTAGTTACAGTAATGTCAACAAAGACAGAAGATACCCAATAAAACTTTAGAAGGAGTTTCCCTTTGATTGTTTTCAACAACTGTCTAGGTAACTTCGAAGATTTACTGTAAATAGTAGGGGAGTGTTTTTCCCGAAATATTTATGGCCCAGGGGTGGTAACAAAACGCTTATTGGCTTAAACAAGGTCAATCGACCTACAAAAGAGTGAATCATAGCTAAAATCGCAAGAAAACTCGAATATAACACGAATTATTCAAATTTTTTATTAAAATCGCGGTTTCAGCATCTCATTAATAACAGGTGGTCACGTGATCCCGCGGTTGTCGCATCAACAAAGTTAATATAATCTATATATATAAAAATGAATGTATGTATGTATGTCTGTCTGTCTGTCTGTCCTTCATGCATTACTACACCATTTATCCAATTGCCNCGATTTAAAAAGCAAATTTATTGTGATTGTTTACATTTTACTTCGAAGGTTAGAGGCGGGACTTTTCGCAGCAATTTTTCCTTTCACAAGTCTGTGATTAGTTACAGTAATGTCAACAAAGACAGAAGATACCCAATAAAACTTTAGAAGGAGTTTCCCTTTGATTGTTTTCAACAACTGTCTAGGTAACTTCGAAGATTTACTGTAAATAGTAGGGGAGTGTTTTTCCCGAAATATTTATGGCCCAGGGGTGGTAACAAAACGCTTATTGGCTTAAACAAGGTCAATCGACCTACAAAAGAGTGAATCATAGCTAAAATCGCAAGAAAACTCGAATATAACACGAATTATTCAAATTTTTTATTAAAATCGCGGTTTCAGCATCTCATTAATAACAGGTGGTCACTTGATCCCGCGGTTGTCGCATCAACAAAGTTAATATAATCTATATATATAAAAATGAATGTATGTATGTATGTCTGTCTGTCCTTCATGCATTACTACACCATTTATTTAATTGCCATAAAGCTTTGGGAAGTTTTTTAATACACTCCCGCGAAGGTTTCTGGCATAGTATATTTATTCTACGATAGATGACATGCATTTATACTGTGTGTTCGATCAATTTCAAATTGTGAAGACCATTTCCCCCTTTAAAAATTATCTCTATATATGCATTTGTGAACTGTTATTTACAATATTTGTAATAAATTTTGTTTAATCACTTTATTTCAACTTTTTTTTGCTAATTATGTATTCGCTCAAACTTTGTTAAAACCTTAACTGTACCCCGAACAACAACTGAAGTTGTAGGAGGAAATTCATCTATTTTACCGATCTAGGTATCCCCTTTTCCAAATTTTAATATCAACTCAAAATAATTTAAAAAGACAAATTACAATAAAACGGTTCATTATCCAACTATCAGAAATTTCACAGCATGCCAAAGAAGAGAAGAAGGAGCAATTAAATAATTAAAATTATTACAGATTAAAAAATATGTATAAAAATCGGGAATATCGCACTTCTCACAATCGCTGCAAGTGTGTGGGCTAAATTTGGATAATCTGTGCTTTTCGCATGGACAACTGTATATGGTCAGCTCAGGCGTCAAAAAATCTTCTGATTTATGCGTGTATGCNAAGTATTATGTTTTTTGAAATTTTTGGAAAAAAATTCATCAACTTTAGAACCGTTTATTTCAAACTGTAAACAAGTCTGTTGCTATCTAAGCTCTGATTCGCTTTCTTGTATGTGTCTTTTAACTGTCTCAACCAATAAATGTTTAGTCACCACCCCCGGGCCATAAATATTTCGGGAAAGACCGTCCCCTACCGTTGTAAAGCAATTAGCGGTAGGTAGGGAGTATGCGGATCGAGAAATCTAAGCTCCGATTTGCTTTCCTTTAAGTGGGTTGACTTAGTTTAAGCCAATAATTGTATTTTCACCAACTCCGGGCCAGAAATATTTCGGTAAACACATTCCCCTAATATTCTACAGCATTTAGTGGTAAAAAGGAAGATTATTGGCTGATAACATCGATTCTAAACTTGTTCTGAACCGTAATTGGTTAATTTCTTTGCTTGTTACATAGATCAACGAATAATACTGCAGAGAAACAGTGCAGAGCAAATTGCCGCGAAATGCCACGCTTCCTCGAGCCACCATCTTTGAATTATGTAAGCAATCGCTATGAGATCGCTTGTTTTGATTGTATTTTGACTTTTTACTTGTTAAAGAAAAGTATTTTGACAGTATTTAGAGGAATAAACATGTTTTCAAAACCGTATAGCAATAAATAATCTTGGAAAACTACATTTTTTTACAGTAAGTCTATGGATTACGTTTTTTCACGTCTATTGGCTATCAAGTTTTGTGTATATGCTCTAATTGGTCATTGCAATTATGACTGATTGGATATCAAGCAATGAGCGTTCATCCATAGCCGTCAGTTCTGGATTTACCGGCAAAATAAGTAAAGGCTTTACAGGTCACGTGATCTTCTGTCAGAAAGTAAACAAACTTCGATCAAGGTTATTTCCATCATTTCAAGCTGTAATTTCACTAGGTTTTATGTTATGTAATATTTACCGAAATAAATTTCAGTCGTACATTCAAAAAATAATGAAAACTAGGTAAATTTTGGCCCTGTTGACTTTTTTTTCGTGGTTGGTCAATGTTTTTATCCTGTATGAATGAATTGAACTGAAATAAATATCCGTTTTTACTTCTCGTCATTTTCATGCTATTCTAAACATACTAAACTCAATATGAACCGAATTACTCGATTTATTATTTTGCCCGTTGCAGTAAGTACACATAAGCTACATTCGGTATCACGTGACCCATTGCTTAGCAACGGGTAGCGACGAGTGCAACGGTATCACGTGACCGTCGCTAAGCAACGGTCACGTGATACCGAATGTAGCTTTATCTAAACCTAAACGCACATTTCTCGAACTTTTGCACACATTCCGATTATTATTATTCCAGGTCCTTCTTATGTTATTGGACTTATAACATTCGTTACATTACTTTTTTGTAAACTGTCGTAACGTTGTAAAAAAGCATATTTTTTATATATGTATGAAATGTCTCTGTATTATGAAAATGTTTTATAACCTATTTCTTTTCGAAATCCGGAAGTTTTGGCCAATGTTCCCTGTAATTTTTTTGTAAGTGAGCGGAACGTATACTTCTCAGAGCAAGAAATTTTTCTGATTATATATATATATTACTTTTTTTTAACATTACAGCAACAGCAAGAGCATATTATAAATTTTTCTGATAATATATATATTACATAATCTTATTTTTTCCAATAAAAAATAAAATAATTTATAATAAAGTAGAGATTAAAATTCATTTTAAAACATACTTTTATACGAAATATTATCTTTTGTCAATGATTTTTTGTATATAAACGAAATATACGCAGCAATAATCATGTTGCAGACAGTGAGAAATAACTAAATAACAATTCAAATCGGTGTGCATGCCGGATTCGGGCCGCGGGGTCGCCGAACATCCCCGTTTGGACCGCCGTTTCAGTCCGGAGTCGGGTCAAGCCGTCTCCCGGATGAGAGATCCGTAAATTTCACCTAATGTGTATTTTTCTGTCCCGGAGATGACGCAGCTGTCCCAGCCGTCGTCCCCTCCACAGGAGTGTCAGCAGGTCACGCTGCGAACTCTCTGTAAGGTGACCGTGTAAAGTTACCCCGGCGGTCGATCCCTCTCTCGTTCTTACGATTGACGATCGTTGATCTGTCAAGTAGGTCTGGAATGCGACAATTAAATTGCCTCGCACCCCGTTTCTTGCTCACACAGGTCCTATTTATGTAATAAGTCACCGATGTATTTATTGATTTTAGCTCGACCGCCGGTTCCCGTCCGGTTGGGTGTGTTGTCTCGGCCTCAGAAAAAAATGATATATGTCTACAAGAAAATAATTGTTGCTGTAATGTTCAGTGAAGTATACAAAAATAAATGAACCGTTTGTTTTGCTTTACAGCATTTTCCGCATTTTCTACTTTAGATGTAATATTATTTATATAACAGAATTGTAAATTAATCGGAAGGGTGGCTCCCAGAACGAAGGACAATAAACAGTTTTTGATGATAAATACAAAATAAAAAATAAACATAAACAGACTTTGTATAAAAATTCAGCCGTGATTAACGGAAGTTGGTGAGATCCAAGGCATTGAAATGTAGAGGTTAAATCTGTGTTCTCTTCATATAGATAAATATAGTCCTATTTTTCTATTTTGTCTGATACTTCACATTTACATGATACTAAATTGAGAATTTACAGTCACTGTTTCAAACAATTTATTCCACGTATATCAATAATAGCGTTCTCTTATCAAAATGCGGTGTTATGTAGGAAAGCCACTTTTACAGATGCAACATCCGTTTGTGAGTGCTCATCACATTTCCGCGCTACATTCAAGCTGTTTTTTGATTTTGATCAGAAAAATTTTACAGTTTATCATAGTATCATTTTGTTCATTGAAAATATAAATTATAATTTTTTTTTTCCTTACAACACAATAAAGTGTTATAAATGAAGACACTTGGCGAGTTTTCTCATCTTTATGTAGTTAATACGTGTGAAAAAATTACACGTTTCGGGCTCTTAAGCTCCTCTTCAGGCAACTAAAACATTATAATAGGATAGAATATACATATAAAAAATACACAAGTTGTGTAGAATTAGGAATATTCTAAAAAATACTTATGCATACATGTTTTATAAATTCAAGTAGCAGCTTATTCTCGATATTTTTTCGGTGACATTAGCTTATTCGCAACATTTTTTTCAGCCAATTATAATATTAGGGGAGTACTCGACATATACATACATAACAATACATAAGTTGTATAGAATGTTTAAAAATATCTTCAATTATAGCATACCTTGATTACGACTGTTATTAAAGTTGTACACAATTGAACATACCTTTCACTTATAAAACAGTTTTGTAAAATCCTTAGTTCCTCTGATACGCATTGACAATATAGTACGAATTTACATAACTTCTGAAATATAATGCAATTTTACATATCTGACATCTATTCTATTTTTGCAATGTATGATTGTTGATTTATATTCATTTCAATATTTATTATTATAAATTATTATGTGTACTAACGATAGTACAATGTCTTTACGTTGGTAAACATGATTATCAGTTACTAGAAATTTACATATTACTTGACACCCATTACAAAATTACAGTTTTTAGGTATTGTTGATTTATTAATAATTATTATTATAAATTACCACTTTGATCACAGTAATGATAGTTTTTGAATGCAGTGAATACAATTAGTGTAAATTTTTTCACNGTCCGAAGTTCCGAAATTTCCAACGCTCGTAGTTTGAAAAATACTTGATCAATTTTAATAAAAGTAACACCATTGCAATCCTTATTTCTTGCCGATTTCAAAAATATATAACACTTGTAGCACAAGACATCATTACCGCAAATATCGCAAATCAAACACAGAGCTGAAAATCCAGCAGCTTAATACTTTCCCTCTCAGCGCCCTCATGTTGCAGACAGTGAGAGATAACTAAATAACAATTCAAATCGGTGTGCATGCTGGATTCGGGCCACGGGGTCGCCGAACATCCCCGTTTGGACCACCGTTTCAGTCCGGAGTCGGGTCAAGCCCTCTCCCGGATGAGAGATCCGTAAATTTCACCTAATGTGTATTTTTCTGTCCCGGAGATGACGCAGCTGTCCCAGCCGCCGTCCACTCCAGAGGAGTGTCAGCAGGTCACGCTGTGAACTCTCTGTAAGGTGACCGTTTAAAGTTACCCTGGCGGTCGATCCCTCTCTCGTTCTTACGATTGACGATCGTAGACCTGTCAAGTAGGTCTGGAATGCGACAATTAAATTCCCTCGCACCCCGTTCCTTGCTCACACAGGTCCTATTTACATAATAAGTCACCGATGTATTTATTGATTTTAGCTCGACCGCCGGTTCCCGTCAGTGGGGTGTGTTGTCTCGGCCTCACAAAAAAATGATATATGTCTACAATAAAATAATTGTTGCTGTAATGTTCAGTGAAGTATACAAAAATAAATGAACCGTTTGTTTTGCTTTACCGCATTTTCCACATTTTCTACTTTAGGTGTAATAATATTATTTATATAACAGAATTGTAAATTAATCAGAAGGGTGGCTCCCAGAACGAAGGACAATAAAGAGTTTTTGATGATAAATACAAAACAAAAAATAAACAAACAAAATTTGTATAAAAATTCAGCCGTGATTAATGGAAGTTTGTGAGATCCAAGGCATTGAAATGTAGAAGTTAAATCTGTGTTCTCTTCATATAGATAAATATAGTCCTATTTTTCTAATTTGTCTGATATTTCACATTTACATGATACTAAATAGAGAATTTACAGTCACTGTTTAAAACAATTTTTTCTACGTATATCAATACTAGCATTCTCTTATCAAAATGCGGTGTTATGTAGGAAAGCCACTTTTACAGATGCAACATCCGTTTGCGAGTGCTCATCACATTTCCGCGCTACATTCAAGCTGTTTTTTGATTTTGATCAGAAAAATTTTACAGTTTATCATAGTAACATTTTGTTCATTGAAAATATAAATTATAATTTTGTTTCTGCTTACAACACAATAAAGTGTTATAAATTAAGACACTTGGCGAGTTTTCTCATCTTTATGTAGTTAATACGTGTGAAAAAATTACACGTTTCGGGCTCTTAAGCCCCTCTTCAGGCAACTAAAACATTAAAATAGGATAGAATATACATATAAAAAATACAAAAGTTGTGTAGAATTTGGAATATTCTAAAACATACTTATGCATACACGTTTTATAAATTCAACTAGCAGCTTATTCTCGATATTTTTTCGGTGACATTAGCTTATTCTCAACAATTTTTTCAGCCAATTATAATATTAGGGGAGTACTCGACATATACATACATTAGTTTTATAGAATGTATAAAAATATCTTCAATTATAGCATACGTTGATTACGACTGTTATTAAATACATTTTTGAATTTTCTAGCAATATATTTAGCGTAGCTTTCTTCACAAATTAGTCATGGACATCTGCCTTTTAGACAAAAGGAACGTTTTTTGTGTAGGAGATTCTAATTAGTTTATTGTCCTGTTTACAAATTTCTGTCCTTTCCTGGAAATTCCGGGGTGGTCCAATTCTAAGAATAAGTCAAATGTCCACGTGTGAAATAGTTTGCACTTGCGCAGTACGATTTCTGCAGTTTTATAACAAGTAGTGTCTCCTCTGTCCTCATTCGTCGTTACGATTCAGGGTTGAGAGGGAGGACCTTTCTACTAATACGTAAGAAAGGTCCTTCCTCTCAACCCACACTTGACTTGCTGTTCGCAGCCAGTTCGACATCACTGTTCGAAGTACGTCGTCTAATAGCTATTCGTAAGTATTTTTTAAAAAGTAAAGTATTTACTTTTTTGACGAAATTTCTAATTAATTTACATGGACTTTATAATGTTTCCAGAAGTGTAAGAACGATTGATTCTTCATTTTTTTTTCGACTATTGTACCTTGAATTTAAACATCGAGTAACACAGGTCGAAGTGCATCGCCAATTTGCTTTTGTAAGTATTTTTCATTATGAATTTATTCTAAATGTCTGACGGTAGTTTTTAAAATAATTAATTCAATGGAAATTTTAGTGATTTACACATATATTTTTTTGGAGTATTTGATGTAGAACATTTTTGGATTAATTTTCATGGTGAGCGAGTCGCGATTTTTAAAGATATTTGTTATTGCATGATTTTTTAATTACTCAAATTATTACTATTTGTAAGATTTCAAATGTGACGTAAATTATAATTAATTTACATTTTACAGTATTCTACTTGGATGTAACTCATTACTAGAATTGTATCGACGATTGTACCTTGTTTTCAACTATAAAGTTTACGTCATTCCACTATTTGAAAAGCATCTGCATTAAACACTTTGTAAGTAATTTCCATTATAAATTTATTCTAAACATATCCATAACTAGGGTAAAGCGAATGTGCCCCCGCCATAGGCGCCAACAAGGTTTTGGAATATTATATATTCAAAATTAACAACAAAAAAAGTTTTTTACTTATATAGTACTTATGTCATTAGATACATTTGTACAATTGCATTTTTTAAAATAAAATTTATAAATTGTTAATAATAAAAATGAAAAGGGCACCATTTCTTATTATTGGCCGTAGGCATCCAAAATCCTAGTTACGGCTCATTGTTACAGTTCAAAATCCTAGTTACGGCTCATAGGTGTTCATTATTATTATATGTATTATGTTTTATTACTTGGTAAATATTTATATGTAATACGTATATAGAAATAAATTATTAGTCTTTCTATTTTTTTCCTGTATGTTTTTTCCCGTAAGAAAAACTGTATACTTCAGCATCCCCAGTTTAAACAGAAATTTTTATATACTCTATATATATTTATTATTTTCGTGTCTTGGTTATATAGTAGAAACGAACCCATGCGGTTTTTTTCTTACTTTTTAGAATTTGTAAGTAGTAATAGTATTAAATGTAAGATGAATTGTAATTGCCTTAGTTCTAAGCAGAATTGTGTATAAATTTTCGCGGGCAGTTAGAGCTCTAGAGCGTGGAGATACTTTTGTTTTCTGTAACGGGATGTAGCACGACCTCCGTCCTCTCATTTCGATCAATAATTATATGCGTTATCTTATCACGTGTTATCCATCCTTTTACAATAACTTGTTTTCAAAGAAAGGAAACACGATTTGCTATATATATATATAAATATATATCAAAAAGGAAAATTAGAACTTTAAAAACAAATAAGCAAATTTAATAAACCTAACAAAAGAAGCACGTCATTGTTCCTTTCTGTGAAAACGAGATATATAGTTATATAAGTAAATTATAAATATACTTGTAATCTTTTAAAAATAATTTACAAGAATATTTTTTTATTGATATAATTATTATTGTTTAATATCATTTTCATAAATTTATTAAATAAAATACATATGTAATATATTTTTTTAAACATAAGATTGTTTTATAATTTATCCAAAGGCTAGTAGTGCGTGTTTCGTTTTTTAACTTCGTTGTATTGTTTTTTTTGTTTTCGTTCTTTCATAATACATAGTTTGTGTAACGTATATCTATATAGCAGTAAGCATTAATTCTTATAATGCGACTATTTATTACAAGATGCATAGGTCACATGACCTGATCTGTTCACGCAAGTAGATAATTTTAAACATCCGAGTAATTCGCATTTACCCCGAGTTTGCAACTATTTACGCTCTTTCTAGGCTGGTAGCCGCCCTCAGGCATATATCAACTGAATAGCCGTTTATGGGTGAGGGGACAACGCCCTGGGGCGTAATTTAATCAACAAATTTGATTAATTCGCGTTATATTCAAGTTTTCCAGCAAAACTTGGCTTTGATTCGTTCTTCTGTATGTCGATTGACTTTAAGCCAGGGGGTCACCTAATTTTTGTTACAGTAGACCCATACAACTTTTCGAAACCTCACATCGACCCCTCCAAAAAGTATGTTATAAGCAAAAAGAAGCTTTTACTATTTTGATATGTAAAAAACGTAAAATTAAAAGATAGATATGTTTATAATTTTTGTAATTGACAATTAATCAGATGGATCAGCATGATAATCCTTACCAAGATTAGCAATATTTGTTCAAAAGTTGTAAGTTTTAGTCTTTGCATAGACCAACCAATAATGTTATATCGACCCCTGGGGTTTGATATATACCACTTTGGCAACCTTAGGTTTAAGCCTGTAAGTCTTTACTTACACCCCTGGGCTATAAATATTTAGGTAAATACATTTCCATACAGTAAATCTTTGCATCTAACTACACAGGTGGCTGAAAACAATCAAAGGGAAAATCCTTATAAAGTTTTATTGGGTATCTTCTCTCTTTGTTGAAGTTACTTTAAGTAATCAGACTTGTGAAAGGAAAAAATTACCGCGAAAACCCCGCCTCCAACCTTCGAAGTAAAATGTAAAAAATCGCGATAAATTAGCTTTTTAAATCGTTTTTTAGCTCTAAATAAGTAATTTAATGCATTTTGACATTATATTAGCAAATTCGACAATATTTAGGCGAGTAAATGTTTTTGTAGCTAACTAGCAATAAATATTCCGGGAAGCTACACCTTCCTATAGTAAGTCATTGGAAGATGATCTTGCTGTTAATTGGCTTTAAAGTCTGTTTCTACGCCTATTACGCTCTAATTGGTAATTTATATTATGACTGATTTAACTTCAACGAATGAGGGTTTTTGTCAGAATCATCTGTTCAGGATTTTCCCGCAAAGATAAAATCCACGTGATTGAAGGCATAATGTAAACAAACGTTAAAAAATAGCTATATTCTTTATTTTAGAGCGTATTTCTATTAGTTTCCATGTTATTTAACTGTAGATAGACGAAGATTTTCATCAATAGCTTCCAGCTGGAAAATTTCTCAGGAAACTCAATACTTCCGGATATTGCGCTGATCCAT
>NW_019386411.1:113410-119803 GCF_000671375.1 Centruroides sculpturatus | reverse complement strand
ACAAAATTCAAAATCGTACTCACAGAATTGAAGTGAGTCAGAGCCCGTGTAGCGATTTGGTAAATCGGTCAGCTGTAATCCGAAAAAACAAAATACAAAAAAAAAAAAAAGTCCGAAGTTCCGAAATTTCCAACGCTCGTAGTTTGAAAAATACTTGATCAATTTTAATAAAAGTAACACCATTGCAATCCTTATTTCTTGCCGATTTCAAAAATATATAACACTTGTAGCACAAGACATCATTACCGCAAATATCGCAAATCAAACACAGAGCTGAAAATCCAGCAGCTTAATACTTTCCCTCTCAGCGCCCTCATGTTGCAGACAGTGAGAGATAACTAAATAACAATTCAAATCGGTGTGCATGCTGGATTCGGGCCACGGGGTCGCCGAACATCCCCGTTTGGACCACCGTTTCAGTCCGGAGTCGGGTCAAGCCCTCTCCCGGATGAGAGATCCGTAAATTTCACCTAATGTGTATTTTTCTGTCCCGGAGATGACGCAGCTGTCCCAGCCGCCGTCCACTCCAGAGGAGTGTCAGCAGGTCACGCTGTGAACTCTCTGTAAGGTGACCGTTTAAAGTTACCCTGGCGGTCGATCCCTCTCTCGTTCTTACGATTGACGATCGTAGACCTGTCAAGTAGGTCTGGAATGCGACAATTAAATTCCCTCGCACCCCGTTCCTTGCTCACACAGGTCCTATTTACATAATAAGTCACCGATGTATTTATTGATTTTAGCTCGACCGCCGGTTCCCGTCAGTGGGGTGTGTTGTCTCGGCCTCACAAAAAAATGATATATGTCTACAATAAAATAATTGTTGCTGTAATGTTCAGTGAAGTATACAAAAATAAATGAACCGTTTGTTTTGCTTTACCGCATTTTCCACATTTTCTACTTTAGGTGTAATAATATTATTTATATAACAGAATTGTAAATTAATCGTAAGGGTGGCTCCCAGAACGAAGGACAATAAACAGTTTTTGATGATAAATACAAAATAAAAAATAAACATAAACAGACTTTGTATAAAAATTCAGCCGTGATTAACGGAAGTTGGTGAGATCCAAGGCATTGAAATGTAGAGGTTAAATCTGTGTTCTCTTCATATAGATAAATATAGTCCTATTTTTCTATTTTGTCTGATACTTCACATTTACATGATACTAAATTGAGAATTTACAGTCACTGTTTCAAACAATTTATTCCACGTATATCAATAATAGCGTTCTCTTATCAAAATGCGGTGTTATGTAGGAAAGCCACTTTTACAGATGCAACATCCGTTTGTGAGTGCTCATCACATTTCCGCGCTACATTCAAGCTGTTTTTTGATTTTGATCAGAAAAATTTTACAGTTTATCATAGTATCATTTTGTTCATTGAAAATATAAATTATAATTTTTTTTTTCCTTACAACACAATAAAGTGTTATAAATGAAGACACTTGGCGAGTTTTCTCATCTTTATGTAGTTAATACGTGTGAAAAAATTACACGTTTCGGGCTCTTAAGCTCCTCTTCAGGCAACTAAAACATTATAATAGGATAGAATATACATATAAAAAATACACAAGTTGTGTAGAATTAGGAATATTCTAAAAAATACTTATGCATACATGTTTTATAAATTCAAGTAGCAGCTTATTCTCGATATTTTTTCGGTGACATTAGCTTATTCGCAACATTTTTTTCAGCCAATTATAATATTAGGGGAGTACTCGACATATACATACATAACAATACATAAGTTGTATAGAATGTTTAAAAATATCTTCAATTATAGCATACCTTGATTACGACTGTTATTAAAGTTGTACACAATTGAACATACCTTTCACTTATAAAACAGTTTTGTAAAATCCTTAGTTCCTCTGATACGCATTGACAATATAGTACGAATTTACATAACTTCTGAAATATAATGCAATTTTACATATCTGACATCTATTCTATTTTTGCAATGTATGATTGTTGATTTATATTCATTTCAATATTTATTATTATAAATTATTATGTGTACTAACGATAGTACAATGTCTTTACGTTGGTAAACATGATTATCAGTTACTAGAAATTTACATATTACTTGACACCCATTACAAAATTACAGTTTTTAGGTATTGTTGATTTATTAATAATTATTATTATAAATTACCACTTTGATCACAGTAATGATAGTTTTTGAATGCAGTGAATACAATTAGTGTAAATTTTTTCACTAGTTTTCGTTTACAGAGATGATTGGATAATTTTTTATACTATTTACATTTTCTATTATTTCTATACTTTCTTTGAATATTCTTATATATGTATGTTTTTCTCTGTGTAAAATATCTATATTATTTTTGTCTATATAAAAAAATAGATAAATTATGATTTTAAATTGGCAATGTATGTATATTAACGTTATAATATAATAATGTATAATATATGTAAATTGTAATATTTAAATACATTTTCGAATTTTCTAGCAATATATTTAGCATAGCTTTCTTCACAAATTAGTCATGGACATCTGGCTTTTAGACAAAACGAACGTCTTTTGTGTAGGGGATTCTAATTATTTTATTGTCCTGTTTACCAATTTCTGCCCTTTCCTTTTATATGTATCTTTTTCTCTGTGTAAAATATCTATAATATTATTCTGTATATAAAAAAAAAAATAAATTATAATTTTAAATTGGCAATGTATGTATATTAACGTTATAATATAATAATGTATAATATATGTAAATTGTAATATTTAAATACATTTTCGAATTTTCTAGCAATATATTTAGCATAGCTTTCTTCACAAATTAGTCATGGACATCTGGCTTTTAGACAAAACGAACGTCTTTTGTGTAGGGGATTCTAATTATTTTATTGCCCTGTTTACTAATTTCTGCCCTTTCCAGGAAAATCCGGGGTGGTCCAATTCTTAGAATAAGTGAAATTTCCACGTGTGAAATAGTTTGCGCTTGCGCAGTACGATTTCTGCAGTTTTATAACAAAAGTTGTCTCTTCTGTCCTCATTCGTCCTTTACGATTCTGGGTTGAGAGGGAGGACCTTTCTACTAATACATAAGAAAGGTCCTTCCTCTCAACCCACACTTCACTTGCTATTCGCAGCCAGTTCGAAGTACATCATCTAATAGCTATTCGTAAGTATTTTTTAAAAAGTAAAGTATTTACTTTATTGACGAAATTTCTAATTAATTTACATGGACTTTATAATATTACCAGAAGTGTAAGAACGAATTAATCTTCAGTTATTTTTTCGACTATTGTACTGTACCTTGAATTGAAACATCGAGGTTCGAAGTGCATCGTCAAATTGCTTGTGTAAGTATTTTTCATTATGAATTTATTCTAAATGTCTGACGGTAGTTTTTAAAATAATTAATTGAATGGAAATGTTAGTGATTTACACATATATATTTTTTTGGAGTATTTGATGTAGAACATTTTTGGATTAATTTTCATGGTGAGCGATTCGCGACTTTTAAACATATTTGTTATTGCATGAATTTATAATTACTCAAATTATTACTATTTGTAAGATTTCAAATGTGACGTAAATTAAAATTAATTTACATTTTACAGTGTTAAATTCTAATTGTATGTGACTACAATTGTATCGACGATTGGATTGTATCTTATTTCCGACGATAAAGTTCTATTTGAAAAGTTTCTGCATTCAACTATTTGAAAAGTTTCTGCATTCAACAGTTTGTAAGTAATTTCCATTATAAATTTATTATAAACATAGCCATAACTAGGGTAAANCTATATATATATATAAATATATATCAAAAAGGAAAATTAAAACTTTAAAAACAAATAAGCAAATTTAATAAACCTAACAAAAGAAGCACGTCATTGTTCCTTTCTGTGAAAACGAGATATATAGTTATATAAGTAAATTATAAATATACTTGTAATCTTTTAAAAATAATTTACAAGAATATTTTTTTATTGATATAATTATTATTGTTTAATATCATTTTCATAAATTTATTAAATAAAATACATATGTAATATATTTTTTTAAACATAAGATTGTTTTATAATTTATCCAAAGGCTAGTAGTGCGGGTTTCGTTTTTTAACTTCGTTGTATTGTTTTTTTTGTTTTCGTTCTTTCATAATACATAGTTTGTGTAACGTATATCTATATAGCAGTAAGCATTAATTCTTATAATGCGACTATTTATTACAAGATGCATAGGTCACATGACCTGATCTGTTCACGCAAGTAGATAATTTTAAACATCCGAGTAATTCGCATTTACCCCGAGTTTGCAACTATTTACGCTCTTTCTAGGCTGGTAGCCGCCCTCAGGCATATATCAACTGAATAGCCGTTTATGGGTGAGGGGACAACGCCCTGAGGCGTAATTTAATCAACAAATTTGATTAATTCGCGTTATATTCAAGTTTTCCAGCAAAACTTGGCTTTGATTCGTTCTTCTGTATGTCGATTGACTTTAAGCCAGGGGGTCACCTAATTTTTGTTACAGTAGACCCATACAACTTTTCGAAACCTCACATCGACCCCTCCAAAAAGTATGTTATAAGCAAAAAGAAGCTTTTACTATTTTGATATGTAAAAAACGTAAAATTAAAAGATAGATATGTTTATAATTTTTGTAATTGACAATTAATCAGATGGATCAGCATGATAATCCTTACCAAGATTAGCAATATTTGTTCAAAAGTTGTAAGTTTTAGTCTTTGCATAGACCAACCAATAATGTTATATCGACCCCTGGGGTTTGATATATACCACTTTGGCAACCTTAGGTTTAAGCCTGTAAGTCTTTACTTACACCCCTGGGCTATAAATATTTAGGTAAATACATTTCCATACAGTAAATCTTTGCATCTAACTACACAGGTGGCTGAAAACAATCAAAGGGAAAATCCTTATAAAGTTTTATTGGGTATCTTCTCTCTTTGTTGAAGTTACTTTAAGTAATCAGACTTGTGAAAGGAAAAAATTACCGCGAAAACCCCGCCTCCAACCTTCGAAGTAAAATGTAAAAAATCGCGATAAATTAGCTTTTTAAATCGTTTTTTAGCTCTAAATAAGTAATTTAATGCACTTTGACATTATATTAGCAAATTCGACAATATTTAGGCGAGTAAATGTTTTTGTAGCTAACTAGCAATAAATATTCCGGGAAGCTACACCTCCCTATAGTAAGTCATTGGAAGATGATCTTGCTGTTAATTGGCTTTAAAGTCTGTTTCTACGCCTATTACGCTCTAATTGGTAATTTATATTATGACTGATTTAACTTCAACGAATGAGGGTTTTTGTCAGAATCATCTGTTCAGGATTTTCCCGCAAAGATAAAATCCACGTGATTGAAGGCATAATGTAAACAAACGTTAAAAAATAGCTATATTCTTTATTTTAGAGCGTATTTCTATTAGTTTCCATGTTATTTAACTGTAGATAGACGAAGATTTTCATCAATAGCTTCCAGCTGGAAAATTTCTCAGGAAACTCAATACTTCCGGATATTGCATAATCTCATGAAAGTAACTAATCATTTATTATAGTGTTATTATATAAAGCGTTGAAAAAATATATATAGAAAGTGTGGAATATTAACTCTTATACAAGTATGTTGATAAACATTGACCTAAAAATACCCGAGCGACTCCCCACAGCTTGTCAGAAAGGGACAGTACTGTACATTGTAAACAAGGAGTTTACTCAAGAACTGTTTTTCTTAATACATTTGATTTATTTATATGTAAATAAGTTATTTTAATCAATAATTTCGTATAAAGCATTATTAAAATGGATATGAAGAGTTTTATTTGCTTACTTTAAAAATCCATTGATGTTTTATTCTGTACAAAAGAAACTGCACCTCTCTGTGGGTGTAAAGCCTTGTTTAGTGTAGTTTTCTCTCTTCCCAACCTAACTCTAGAAAATTATGCGGTTCTGTCTTTGTAGGTCAAAGTTCAACTTACTTTTCTAATCCTAGTACTTAGACATTTTTTTTGACATTTTTTTACTATCATTGCAGTACTTTTATCATACATATAGCATCGTTATATAACTGTTCATTTAATAGGGTAAAAATCGGATTTTAAAATGCTGCAGTTTTTTCCATTCGAAAGAATGTAGACATATCTATGTAGTGTAAATAGAAAAATAATTTAATACTTAAATTTAACAATGTTTTAATTTTAGACACGTAACATTACGTACAGTATATGTAAAATAAAATTGTAATAGGTTTTATAAATTGATTGTTATTAGTAAACTGTAACAAGTTTATATTATATAAGTACGAACAAATTACTATACAATATCAGCATATTTTTCATGTATAAACTGTTTGTTATACTATTCGTTTTTCTTATAACAGTTACAATGGCACAAAGCAGCT
>NW_019386411.1:92000-111522 GCF_000671375.1 Centruroides sculpturatus | reverse complement strand
GAGACTCCCATAGACCGTCACACCAGGGTTTCCCAGGAGCTATACCCTCACAATGCAGTCAAGAAGAGCACATCTTGTATGACATGTCCGCCCGGTCTGCATCGATCGGTTGACTCCAAGCCGAGGTCAAAACTGACTCAACGACCAGCCGATTGACTCAAACGGAGCCTGATTTGAGCCTCCCGTTTATCCGAAGCAGGGGCCAAAGCAGTGTGTTGGGGACATTATGTTGCCTCTCAACTACCAGGATCCCCCTTTCCGGCATACGGGATACCACGCACGGCAAACACGTGGGTGGGCGTTCAGATCCCAGGGATGGTAAAGAAAAATTACTAAACCATCTCTGGGAGGTCCCCTCACCACGGACAGGAACCCACATCGAGGGGACGAACAAGATTTAGGTGACCCAGAAGAATCAGACGATGGAGAAGTCGATGTATTAACTACAAGTGATCATGACACGGATACAGAGCAGGAAATGGAAGAGGAGGATGAAGATCAGACAGCTACAAATGCAAGGTACTATATAGGTAAAGATGGGTACACAAAATGGAACAAACAGCCGCCACCAAAGAAAGTTCAAACTAGATCACTGAATATAATAACACACTTACCTGGCCCAAAAAATGAGGCACGTAACTGTACAACAGAGATAGACATCTTCAATTTATTTTTCAGCATAAACATAATAAATGCAATCGTGAAATATACAAATATATATATTTCAAAAGTAAGAGATTTATTTGACCGGGAAAGAGATGCTAGAGGTACAGAACCCACAGAAATAAAAGCTTTAGTTTGAATATTATATTTAATAGGAAGAGTATGGAGCTCCACTAAAAACGCACACAAGATGTGGGACAATTCAAAGGGAAATGGCCTAGAATCATGCTACCTAAGCATGAGTGAAAAGCGATTTCGATTTTTATTAAGATGTATAAGATTTGATGACATTACTGACAGAGAAGAGAGAAGAAAGATTAGTAAATTAGCTCCAATTAGGGTAATACACGAAATGTTTTTAACGATCTTTCGAAAGTATTTCACACCCAGTGAATACCTTACAGTAGACAAACAGTTATTAGCTTTTTGGGGCAAGTGCTCATTTCGGCAATACATTCCAAAGAAACTGGCAAAATATGGCCTTAAAATGTTTGCTTTGTGTGATGTGAAAACGGCTTACACTGTAAGTTTAGAACCGTATGTAGGGAAGCAGCGTGACAGGCCTTACTGTTTCAGCACTAACGCTCAAGATGTTGTTGTGGAATGTCTAGTAACGCCTGTACAGGGAACAAACCGAAATATCACAGGAGATAATTGGTTTACTAGTCTTTCTCTAGTAAAAGCACTTAAGGCAAAGAAGCTGACATATGTAGGTACAATACATAAAAATAGGCGGGAGGTGCCAGCAGAATTTTTATGTAGGCGGAATCGAGCACAATACTCTTCAATATTTGGATTTGAAAGCGATTGCACTATGGTATCCTATTGCCCTAAAAAAAATAAAGCTGTCTTGCTTATATCTTCAATGCATTTTGATGACAAAATAGATGAAAGTACAGGAGAGACACAAAAACCTGAAATTATTACATTATACAACATGACTAAAACTGGTGTAGATGTTGTGGACCAACATTGTGAAAGAAACAATGTGGCCAGAATTACTAGGCGATGGCCATTGGTCATGTTCTACAACTTGTTGGATATTGCAGCAATTAACACCTATGTTATATATAAATATCACAAATTTGCTACTAATGAAAGTTGCAAACGAAGTGAATTTCTGGAAATGCTTAGTTGGGAATTAATAAAAACGCAAATTGAACATCGAAGAAACATTGCAAGTTTACCAAAAGATCTAAGAAATAGAACAAATAAAGTACTTAAAAAAGATACAAACGTCCAGATGGCCCCCGAGTCACAACCACTCAGGGTCGATGCTACATCTGTCCTAGATAGAGTGATAAAAAATCCAAACGATGGTGCAAGACTTGCAAAAAATGGATATGTCCACAACATCAGTTNGACCAACATTGTGAAAGAAACAATGTGGCCAGAATTACTAGGCGATGGCCATTGGTCATGTTCTACAACTTGTTGGATATTGCAGCAATTAACACCTATGTTATATATAAATATCACAAATTTGCTACTAATGAAAGTTGCAAACGAAGTGAATTTCTAGAAATGCTTAGTTGGAAATTAATAAAAACGCAAATTGAACATCGAAGAAACATTGCAAATTTACCAAAAGATCTAAGAAATAGAGCAAATAAAGTACTTAAAAAAGATACAAACGTCCAGATGGCCCCCGAGTCACAACCACTCAGGGCAACGCCACCTAGGAATAAAGCCTCCAAACGCTTTCAGCAACCTCGTATGACGTCACTACTAGCGGTCCTTTCTAACGACTGTTTCCAACTCGTTNCGAAGTGAATTTCTGGAAATGCTTAGTTGGGAATTAATAAAAACGCAAATTGAACATCGAAGAAACATTGCAAGTTTACCAAAAGATCTAAGAAATAGAACAAATAAAGTACTTAAAAAAGATACAAACGTCCAGATGGCCCCCGAGTCACAACCACTCAGGGTCGATGCTACATCTGTCCTAGATAGAGTGATAAAAAATCCAAACGATGGTGCAAGACTTGCAAAAAATGGATATGTCCACAACATCAGTTTGTTGTGTGTCAGTCATGTTACGAAAATTACTTAAATTAAAAATTTTCTTAATACGGTATGATAATCTAAGTTTGGAAATAGATAGCCTGAAAAAAGGTCATTCACTTCGTATGCTCTCTCTGTATGCTGCCACAAAAACAAAATACAGAAACAGACTGAATGCTGAAAATAACATTCAGTGGCAGATTTCAACATTATTCCTGATGTAAAAATCCTTTGCGATAAAAAACAAGCACAGTCAAGTAATTAAAAGAATTTTCTTTTTATTAATTTGTTATAATATAAAATATTGTTCCTTTTTTAATTATTCATAAAATGTATTCTAGAAAATAAATAAAATAAAACCTGATTTGCTACCTCACTATTCATTGTTTTATTAAGATTAAATAAAGATACAAGAATAATTTTGCAAATTTGAGTAGAAAAAAGCTTTGATAAACCATTTTATCTGCTACTTAAACATGAGGTTCCTTCAAGAAAAGCATGAGCTCGAAGGGTTCCTAAAAGTGTAAAAGTTTGAAAACCCCTGGTCTAGAAAAATGTGATCTGGTTGGCTTAGTTAATATATCTAAAAGCAGAAATAATTCAATAGTTAAAATAACTCTTAATTTTGTGTATGAGAGAAATTCAACTTTATGGGAATTCTGGAAAGTAAAGCCAAAATTATTAAACAAGTTTAAGAGGAATGTAATCTTCGACCATTTACACAAATCAGCAGTAAAGATTAGGAGGCAAAAGCTAATTTTCACGATAGCCCAGTGTAAATCAAAAGGATAAAACATGGGAGATTTCAATAGTCGCATTGGAGAAAAGATGGATGTAGTCTATGAGAGAGATAGACCTTATATTAGCAATATCTAACATAAGGATAAAGTGATTAATACAACTGGTGAACTTGTATTGAAGTTTGTTCAGGATAATAATTGGGTTATACTAAATGGTAGAATAAAAGAAGACATACCAGCTGACTCCAGGCCAAGGTCAAGGATGACTCAATCACCAGCCGATTGACTCAAACGGAGCCTGATTTGAGCTTCCCATTTATCCAAAGCAGGGGCCAAAGCAGTGGTTGGGGACATTATGTTGTCCCTCAACTACCAGGATCCCCCTTTCCGGCATACGGGACACCACGCACGGCAAACACGTGGTTGGGCGTTCAGATCCCAGGGATGAAAAAAAGAATTACTAAACCATATCTGGGAGGTCCCTTCACCACGGACAGAAACACACATCGAGGGGCTGTACATTCAGACACTGACGTATTTTGCAAAGTATGTAATTGCATAATACAAGTGAAAAATAGGTTTACAAGCACTTTTTGATCATGGAGGTACTGTCAAACAGAAACAAAAACTTACCTGTGCTTATGGTCCAAGACAGTTACACCTGACATTGATTGCACCAGGTGATAGTTTTTCAGGCCCCTCAAAAAATGATGAAATTCCAAATAATACTGATAATGGGACTGGAGAAGGAACAGCAACTGTTTTTGTTTATATAATCCAAGAGATGCTGCATACCATGCAGAACTTGTGTGGTCTATGAAAACAATATGTATTAATTTCTCATTTGCTGCATCTAATAATATGGTTCCAACACTACAAGCAGTGCTTCCAAAAACTAAATTTCCTGAATTTTCATCAATGAGTGGGAAGAAATTGCACTATTTCATAATTGAAGCATTGGCTCCCTACTTCCAAAAAAAATGCTAGAAAAAACCCACTGTTCATTCTTTACAATTAGTTATGATGAAACCAGTAATGTGGAAAGTAAGAAAGAGTTACAGATAATGATTAGGTTTTGGTCAGAGCAAAAAGAACAAGTTTTAAACTACAATAAATTTATGAATGGAGTTGATATGATATGATGATGAATGCGTACTTGGATGAAAGGAAAACCCTCAAATATTTTAAAAAAGTAGCATTCAACATCATAGCCAGGATGATGTTGAATGCCTACATATTGTACAAAGAAAATTCCGGAAGCCAAGGCAAGAAATTGTCTCACGCCAATTTTATTGTGGCGGTGGTAGAAAGCCTGGCGAGAGAATGGAGGGAGAAGCGTGGAGTAGCAGAAATTCAAAATCCCCAGGGACCAAAAGGAATTAAAAAATTACCTGGAAGAACCGCCCTTCGTTGTCGTGTGCAGCACATCAAAACATAAGAAGACTACAACAAAAGCATGCACAAGATGCAACAGGGGTGTGCATGCCAATTGTCTTGTAAAGCATCACTGCTAGCACAAGGTATGTGCATAAATTCATATAATTATAATTCTGTTTTAGTTTTAGCAAAATTTATCCATATATATGTGTACAAAATGATCTTTCTTACAGATATCATCTCTTTTGTTTTTTCCCCCCTAAAGTATGTGCGCTAGCAGACGAGGTAGGTAGTGCATAGTTATTATCAGAGTTATATATGCATGATTCTTGCAAAATGTACAAAACGATATTTTCTCTTACAGATTTGGATCCCGGAGGATGTTCTGTTTCCGCTTCTCCCTCCATTGTGTACGTCTACATTTATTTATTGTATTTATTTATTTATTGTAGTGCATTTTCACATTTCATTTNTTTTCTCTTACAGATTTGGATCCCGGAGGATGTTCTGTTTCCGCTTCTCCCTCCATTGTGTACGTCTACATTTATTTATTGTATTTATTTATTTATTGTAGTTATTCTATAAGAAAAAACTTCATTTACAATATATATCTTTTGTTTTTGTAAAAACTAAAGTAAATATATTTGCTGTTAATTGCTGTCTGTATAAAATTTCAGAAAATTAGAATTTTGTTTTTATGTACAAAGTATGAAAGAAAACAAGCAACTTACTATTATCTATGAGATAGCTTTCATCGACAGACATTTCCTGATGAGGAGTGTAGTGGTGTCAGAACACCCTGTTCGCATGATCCACAAGAGGCTGATATTTGGCAATGCGACCATAACCCAATTCTCCAAGACCAGGTAACATGATGTTATCGATGAGATGGAAGAATCGTAGCAAGTGATAAAAGCAGTGTCTAGAAAACATTTTGCCAAATCACGGAGTAGCTAGGGAGGGAGAAGTGGACCAGTATGAAGCTATAGTTGGTTTTTGATTAGACCCATATTCAGAACACACGCCAAAAATCCTTTCATCTCTGGAAAAGAGACTTCGGACCAGTCCTTCAAATAAGATGGTACATTATGCCCTATGCCATTTATCACTTGCTGAGAATACCGATTGGTTTCTTCTACCATAAGAGACAGCAAAGTACTAGTGAAAAACAGACAGAAATATGCAATAGGAGGAGAATCGGGAGGTGGCATATGTTTTGGGCCAGATTCCTGTTAGAAAGTGAAAGGAAAAGGTTCTTCCAATGAGAGAACCTCGCAATAGTCCTCATCTTCCATTTCGTCATCACTGTCAGAATGTGCAGCGGAGGAGGAGAGAGGCCACATCATCTTCAGGCTCATAGTCTTCATCTTCAAAACTAGAGAGGGAGAAGCGACTTGGAGAAGACACACCCTTTCAGAGTGGAGGTCGTCTCCATCTTCAAAACTGCTTAGATCAAAGTCATTTTCAGAGGCAACTGACATTTAATCTGAATACTCTATTTCAGAGTCACTCATTTGGCTTTGTTCAGACATTTTGTTGAAAAATCCTAATTTAGAATTAAAAAAAAAGTATTACTGTAGAAAATAATACAGTACAGTAGAATCTCGTTATTTTGGACAGATTCAGTTTTTCAGCACTCCCCGTCAGTGTGGCACAAATGAAATTTTCTACTTACCACTCAGTATGTGCAACAGACAGAATGAGGTACAGTGCAATACAGCTGTATTATTATCAGTTAGTTGTTTGTTGCACATGCGGAACATCAAGTAGTTTTTGCTGCATTAATAATTACAGTGGTTTTTGTTGCGGACTGGCACATTGGAAGGGGGATGAGTACCAAGCGTCACGTGACATTTCTCGGAATGACATTCGGTCATGTGACTACTCACTCGTGATGTGTTTCCTGATAACTTAATCCTTCTTTAAGATTAAATTCCTATACAGTAATTCTAAATTAAATAAATAGAAATTTCTTATCTAGATTTACAAAAATATGATTTTATTTTAACATTTAAACTAAAGTGATATAACAATATTATACGTATAATTTATGTAAGATAGGTGACTAATTACATTTAAAGACTTTTGTTTGCTTTATCTAAAACAATAGATAAAGCGTGCGTTAGTGTAATAATCAAACTTTTTGTATTGACTGACCAGTACTTTTGTGAAATTAAATAATTATTAATTTAAAAGGTTTACATTTTTTTCATAGTTACAACTGGATAAGTATTTCCTCACTGGAGATATTATGCAGCAAAAAGGTAAAAAGTCGGTACAGTATGAAGTTTTTGGAATAACGACTGTAATCTCACACAACTGCAGTTATACTTTTAAGAGAGTTGTGGGGTCCCGGGGATAGAGTAGGTCCCTTCAGCTGTAGTTTTTTCAAACAAATTAAATATGTAGATTATTTCTTTATTAATAAAAAGCAATCATAAAGATTTTAACATTTTCTGTTAGTAAATATAACATTAATAGGAACCACGACGGGGCCTGGGAAAAATCTCTAGACATATATAGCAATACTGTACTGTACAATACGATATAATTACATACAATACAAGTGAGAAAAATTCAATTGTAGATTGCTTTATACTTTATTTTCTATTTTTTAAATTTGTTTCTAAATAAACGAATGAAAAGTCACTAAGGTTTGTTACATAGGGAAGAAGGTTATACAAATATTTTATAGCAAAAGATCTATCAAACATAATGGATGAAAAATGGACTAAATAAAGTTTAGAAAAAAAGGCATTATTTAAAAAATGATCAGTGCAGTTTTTAAATGTACTGTTTGCATCGAATAAAATACAAAACTGTTAAACTTTGAATGCGTATTTTTTCTAATGTTCGCACTAACAAACTGTTACATTCACAGGCGAATATCAAACGATAATATGCCAATGAATCAAATTTGCAAAAAATTGACCAAATATTTATTTTCGGCACACTCAACAACCCTTTAAATCGTATTTTGTTCAGGCTGGTAACCTCCCAAGTTGCTAACCTTAACGTCTGCATGACTTAATATACGACTTGTTTAAATAAAATAAAAAAAGAGGGGGTGTGGCAGTGTCGGGATACGGCCGTGTGTTTTACGTAAATACATGTACGTTAACAAGTAATATTTTTACGTTCCCGGCACCGCTTCACTCTATCATATGGTGTTTTATGGGTATCACTGGATTGCTCTTAAAAAGCCCTTTCCAACCAAATACAACTACTATATTTTGATTAGGCTTTTCGACAAGTATACGCCGACATTGTATTAAGTTTTCTTAATTTTTAACTTTAACACCATATATATTCACCATAACTATTCCACACTAATGCAAGAATAATTGTTTTTATGTGATCCCATAAAATTGTAGGCATAAATTCCCACTGTCGTCCGTCTGACGGTCTGTTCTTCCTTAATCTCGAGAATGGAGAGAGATAGATGAAAATCGAGATAGGTGTGGAAATCGTAAGAGAAAAAAAACAAGATAAACTATAAATCAACTTCCAACTTTTACCAAGAGTTACGTTATTTCAATTCAAATATATTTCCTCTGGCCAGAGTTTGATACATAACTGGCACAATTCTATTGATAACACATGATGTACAGGGATAAAACATTACTACACTTCACGTAGGCAAGTGCTATGTGCTACCTATCGCAGTAAAGGCGTAATGGTGCATCTATTTCGCTCTATATCATTGTTGCAGTGATTCAGTGTATCTTAAGAATTACATTTAGTTCATTATTTTGTTAAATTTTTTCCAATAGATGCCTCTATATGTAAAGCCAACAATGAAATATAAACAGAAATTAATCGATATATATATATATAGAAATGCACTCAATAATTTGGGACGTGATGTACAACAAAATCTACATTAGAAGAATTTCAACATAACTGCCGAGTTTATGTAATTCCCTGACTTTCCAGGTCTGTACGTGAAAGAGATTTTTGTTTCCTAAAACTTAACAACACTGAGCGGCTATTGCGGTTTTGTGTCCCGCTCGGGACTGAGTATTTTCTTCCAGAAAATTCTAGTCCGGTAGTTCGATAATTCAACAGATTGTCTGGCTTTAAAAGTATTTTTAATTGGTCCCACATCTTCCTAATTAAGCACGTGAAGATGACCAAAAAAGTAAGAACAGTGAGAGACTCCGTGGCCTGTACGTACTATCGTTACTTTTTGCCCGAGCAACGAGGCGAGTAGTAGTCACGTGACCGAATGGCATCAAACAATGTCACGTGACAAGCTTTGTACGCCAATGTGCCGCTCCGCAACAAAAACAAGCTTAAGCAATGGCGTCTCGAACGGGGCACAATTGGTAAATAGTTCTATTTTATAGTATATTGTATATAGATCATCCCCACAAAATTCTACGTATTTTGGAAATGTTCGAGTAAAATTAGTGTAGAATCGATTAATTTTATGGAAGAAAACCTTTCAAACTGAATAAGTACCGAAATAAATACCCTTTGAAGTTAAAACACTACAGGAGGCTCCCTAATTCAAGCCATACCAGTACATTCCGGGACTGTATAATTATTCCATCTGATTCCCCGATTTTTCCTGATCAATTAACGTCTATGCATATCCCCTTTTCATTAAAAAATATTCTGCCAACTCTAATTCCATTGTGCATATAATTATATAATTTTTTAATGTAAACAAAATACTTTATTTCTGCCTCAAACAGTATAATAAATTCACGATTTTGTTTACATTAATTCGTAAATTTTCTTTAAATAAAAAAAAAGTCTCGAGTTGTATCGTAAAATCAAATTAAAAAGGTGGGAAATTCAAAACATTTAAACAGAAGAAATCACTTATCGCGTCTTATTTTTTGGTACAGCCCAGACCCATTCCAGGTCATTATATTTCTTCCCATCCCTTCCTGAAACTTACAATGGAAGCGACGTAGTTTTGGCGAAAAAGTGGGTGTTTTTGAAAACTCTATAGCCATATTTTGCTAAACTTCCGAAAAATATCAACTTCCTAAATTCCGCAGGCCATCTAAAAATGAAAATTTGCAATTAGTTGAATTAATTGGTAGAATTGTCACCTCTACATATCGCGTGTGGCCGACAACGAAGAATACAACGAATTGAAACACATGAATTGCATCATGTCCTCCAAGCGGTCCAAAATGTCCCGTACACAATAACGTTAAAGCGAATGACAGTTCTTTATCATCCACCACAGCATCAACTGATTGTAAAAAGTTAATTAAATACATATTCGCATCAAAAAAGGAGCGTGATCGACAGACAATTTCCTGACTTTCCCTGCTAAAAATCTTTTACATTATAATCGTACAAAATCTAGTAAATCGGCCCAATGTATGTCGGTTGGTTGGTTGGTTTGTTAAGGTTTTTTGGCACAAAAGCCATATAGGCTATGCTGCGCCATGCCAAATGGTAAAGTTAAAAAGGTCATATATACATATATTAAAAATTAATAACAAATAACAATAACAAACATATACAACAGTAACAATAAATAAAAACAAGGTATACAAAAGTATAGATAAATAAATAGGTAAATAAATAAATATTCAAATTTGTTTATAAATATTAGTGACTTTCAGAAAGTCTAGTAAATTATTGACATTTGGCCTTTGGCTAAGGATTTCTGTCAGACAAGCATTTCCGAAATATTGTCTATGCCTTGTCTTGAAAGCAGAGCAATTGCACAGCATGTGTTTTACACTTAGGGTGCAGTTGCAATACTCACATACTGGCTGGTCTTCACCCTTCAAAAGGTATAAATGAGTCAACCGAGTATGCCCAATTCTCAAACGAGTAAGAATTACTTCAAATCTCCTGTCATAATGTTTGTTACGTGTCCAATTTTCTATATTTGGCTTGATCTCGTGTAGTTTATTGTGGATTTGTGCATTCCACATGTTTTGCCATCTCTCCGCTAGTCGTTTTTTAACTACTAGCTTCAAGTCACTTCCTTCGAGACACATTTCATGCTGTGAAGGACTAGCTGCCTTTGCAGCTGCATCAGCTTCTTCGTTCCCTCTTATGCCAACATGCCCAGGTACCCAACAAAATTTTATAGAGAGATTCCTCGTAAAAAGATGGCAAATAAGATTATGAATTTTAATCACTATAGAGTGAGAACTAGGTTCGCACGAGATCAAAGCCTGAAGTGCACTAACAGAGTCGGTGTAGATCACACAGCAACGATGACCTTTCCTATTTACATGCTTTAAGGCTAAATAAATAGCATGCAACTCTGCAGAAAAGATGGAAGAATTCAATGCAATTTGTTCTGCCACGATTTCATCCTGGCAGACGAAAGCTGAGCCAACGTAATCATCAGATTTAGATCCATCTGTATAAATAGGAAT
Organism: Centruroides sculpturatus; assembly: GCF_000671375.1. Classification (NCBI taxonomy): domain Eukaryota; kingdom Metazoa; phylum Arthropoda; class Arachnida; order Scorpiones; family Buthidae; genus Centruroides; species Centruroides sculpturatus. The sequence goes on along the minus strand of NW_019386411.1, from coordinate 100,376 downwards.
TAAATTCCTGTTACTATGTTGAATTTCTGCAAAGTGCTGTCTATAGACGTAGTCAGGTGTGGATTCCTTAGGAAATTGCTTTAGGCTAAGGTCAACATTTATCACAGGAGTTGACCAAGGTGATACACTACAGACCTCTAGCTGTGAAATGTTGCCTGTATCCAGGTCAATCGTGCTGCTCACATTCTCCATTCTTATGGCGAATAAAGGGACACTACTTGGGCGAGCTTCAAATAATCTTTTCAGCTGAGTATCTAATACTGTACAATCAACTGAAGGTTTACTAAAGGACTTTTGTTTTATATAATAAAATAGAGACAACTGTTCTCTCCTAAGAGATAGTGGTGGCTCATAAGCATCCACATACATACTTCGTACAGGAGAAGTTCGAAAAGCACCAGTGCACAAACGTAGTGCTTGATGGTGGATTGGATCCAGCATCCGAAGAGTAGATTCTCGCGCTGACCCATAAACAATGCATCCGTAGTCCAGCTTTGAGCGGACAAGGGCCCTATAAATCCTGAGCATAGAACATTTGTCTGCTCCCCAGGATGAGCAGCACAGTACCTTTAAAAGGTTCATAGATTTTAAACATCTACTCTTCAAATTGCGCAAGTGCGGCAAAAACGTTAGTTTATGGTCAAACAAAACACCCAAAAATTTTGCCTCATTCACCATTAGGATTTTGACCCCATTTAAGTAAATTTCAGGATCCAAGTGCAACCCACACCTTCGGCAGAAGTGGGTACACGAGGTCTTCTCAGTGTTAAAACTAAAACCATTGGTATTGGACCAATGGTCTATGCGATTTAGGGAGGTTTGCAGTTGTCTCTCAATGAAACTCATGTTGCTAGACTGGCAAGAGATCTGAAAGTCATCCACATACAGAGAGTGTTTCACACTAGGGGGAAGATAGTTAGCTATGCTATTAATTTTAATTAGAAACAGAGTCACACTCAAAATACATCCTTGATGAACACCTTCTTCTTGCACAAAAGATCTAGATAGTGTGTTGCCCATCCTAACTTGGAATCTGCGATTCTGCAGGAAGCTTTTTATAAAAACTGGCAAATTACCCCGCAGTCCGAATTCATGTAAATAACAAAGTATTCCGTAACGCCAGCAGCGATCGTAGGCCTTTTCTATATCAAAGAAAACAGACACTAAGTGCTGTCGTCTAACAAACGCTTCGCGTATGGATGTTTCAAGTTTTACTAAATTGTCCGTGGTACTTCTGTTCCTACGAAATCCACTCTGATGTGGTGAAAANCGGCGAGGCAGATGTGGAATCTTTCCCAGTTGGTAGTGCGAATAATTTTATAGTTGGGAGTTACCTTATTGTCCTTGATGATAGTCTCAATATAATTGTGGTCACTGGCAGAGCAGTGGTCCACTGTACTACAGTAGATGTCCTGATTGAGAATCGTGGGGTTACCCAGGCAAACATCCACCCAGCTTTCCCCCCTAGCGGTGGAGTAAGTGGGCAATGGACTCTCGTTCAGCGAGGTTAGGTTGAACATGGCCATAAATTCGCACAGCCGGAAGCCCCTAGGATCTTCCACCGGGCTGTGCCAGAGATGTGATTTAGCGTTAAAATCACCAAGAATGAGCACGGAGTTGTGACTTAAACAGTCCATAGACTTTCCTAGCATTTCCAGGGGGGGCCCGAGGTCCTCATCAGGGGAACAGTAAAATGATATCACATACAACGAGTCTCTAGGGGTCTCGACCCTAACAGTAGTGAAGTAACTGGTGGAGTGTTGAGTTATCAGTTGCACGGTGAGACCTTTATTGTATACCACGATACCAGTTTTTATTCTATGATCACTGCATTTAGTTGTTAGTACCTTACCAGATCCGAGCATAGCCACCTTCTCATTTACCACATATGGTTCCTGGATCACCAACAGGTCTACATCCTTGCTTAATGCCATATGCAGAGCTTCAGAGGAGGCAGCTTTTGCCCTCTGCAAATTGATTTGCAGGATCTTTAGGTTCGATGGCTTGCTATCCATTATCAGGTGACTACAACAGAACACTGTCCCCAAGTCTGAAGATGTACTATTCGTACTGTATTAACTTAATTTGGTTGACCTTATACCGCTGTAACTGTGGACAGCATTTGTCGAAAGCGTTGTGGTCCGTTTGTAATGCTCTGTGTTCCGGCACCGTTTTATTATACCTCCTGCAGTTTACACATATTGGGTCTTTTCCCAGGTTAGGGCACTCCTTAAACTTATGTTTATTGGTGCACTGGGTGTACCTTTGCTTGTCAGTACAACTGTAGGAAGTGTGCCCGAACCCAGCACAGTTGTAACACCGAGTTATGTCTATATAGTCGTCAATGGCTATGGAACTCCATCCCAGAAAGACCCTTCGTTGTTGCATGAGAATGTTCCGTACGTCTGGTCTCACGCTTATAACAGTGTGAGTACGTTGACTGCCTCCCGTTGTGTGGAAACTATGTGATACTTTTGTACTTTCAAGAAATTCTTCCTCGCTAATTCCTTCCTGAATTTTATTATTTTGTCTGTAAATGTCTTTGATCAATTCTGCTCCTTCTTGATCGGTAGGCGCATTATAGAGGATTATCTTTGGGGACTTCTTTCTTCTTTCGGTGACTTTAATTTTATCAGCGAGTCCTTCTTCTGACTGCACCGCTTTTTTTAGGGTTTGTACGTCCTTGTCATCTAAAACTTGTATTTTTAAGTTTCCCTCAGGGAGGGGACGGATGGCTTTTATTTTTATTCCCAGCTGTTTGGGATCTACGTGGCTCTGTAGTAAGTCCAGTGTTTCCTCTGGTATAGGAGTGGGCATGTCTGGTTGTTTAATGACCGATACTATAATTTCATGGTTGATGTTTCTCGGATTTTTTACCCCTTCGAGCGCTGCAGATTTTTCGGCTATTAGTTTGGTCGTTTTACTCTTAGGGTTGCCAGCCCGTTTTGTGACCTCTGCGTAGGTGCTTATGCTTGGTCTCTCATTTGACCTGGCTAGAGTTTTAACACGCTCCCTTAGTTCGAGCACCATTCCGAAAATCTGGTTTGCGGCCGCATGCATCTTTACAGCAGCCTCTTTAACAGCTGTCCTTTCTTTAGATTTCACAGATACGCTCGAGTTCGATGGTATTTTGGAGAAGATCACCTCCAGTTGCTCGTTAATAGTATTTAGGATATCTTCTTCTATGAAGCTATTATTAGAGACAGTAAAGTCCTCTTTATCCCCCTCCATGATTGATAATAATTAAATGGATATAACAGAAAGAAGCAGGGAATTTTAACGAGTCTAATGATATATCACACACCAAGATGCTCCCAGAAAAACACCCCAAAACAGCCGAAAACCGCCGAATTAGGGGCTGGTAGGGTATGACCACGTGGCGAGGACGATGACCTTTGACTCCTTTGTGTTGAGGTCAATATAAGAATGATCGTAACTTAAGTTCTAGTGGACGCAAATGGATGAAACTTTTTCCAATAGATAAATAGAATCCCAGACATCGAGATACCAAAAATGAACCTGATCGGAGGCCCGAAAAGTCCGCATGAAGGCCCGATATCATACACGTGTTGGCCTCGAAAAAGGAGAACGGCTCGTCCGATATTAAAAATATTAACGGCGATAGAACCGGCATAAAAACCGCTTTCAAACGATATATAGAATAACCACTAACCAGCGGAATTCACCCGGAGATGGCGGCCGGAATATCTAAAACTTCCGGAGGTCGAATCTTCTGAACCGTTAATCCGATCCGGACGAATAAGACATAAAACGATAGCCCTCAAAGAGATGTATCTAAAGATGTATAATAATCCACGGATTGATGAGTTGTTTCGCCGATGCGATGATCGAAATTCGGAGCACGTAGAACACACTACCATACGGTACCGTGACCAGGGGTCCTCTTAAAGTAGCTGATGCAGCTGCAAAGTCAGCTAGTCCTTCACAGCATACAATGCATATTGAAGGAGGCGATTTGAAGCTACTCGTTAAGAAACAACTAGTGGCGAGATAGCAAAATATGTGGAATGCACAAGTCCACAATAAACTACATGAGATCAAACCTATGATAGAAAATTGGACACATAATAAATATTACGACAGGAGATCTGAGGTTATTTTTACTTGTCTAAGGATTGGACATACTCGGTTGACTCATCAATACCTTTTGAAGGATGAAGAGCAACCAGTATGCCAGTATTGCAACTGCTCTCTAAGTGTTAAACACATACTGCTCGATTGCTCTGCCTTTGAGAACAGTCATAGACAGCATTTTGGAGATGCAAGTTTGAAAGAGATTCTGGGCCAGAGACCAAATCATCATAATGTATTGGACTTTTTAAAAGTCATTAATTTGTATAAAGAAATTTAATTAATTATTTATTTATATATTTATTTCATTTTTGCATGTTGTTGTCTGTTTGTACTTACTATGTGTATATTTATTTTTGTTGTTGTTGTTTATTTATTTAGTTATTACTGTCATATGTTAGTTATTTATCATGTTTAAAATTTTTTAACCATTTGCCCTGGCGCAGCATATCCTATACGGCTCGTGTGTCAATAAGCAAAAACCAACCAACCAACCCTTTGGCTTTGCCTTCTTATTTTTCTGGCATTTGCTTTTGCTTTTTGAAAAGCTATCAAATTGTTAGTAGTGGGGTACTTTCTAAAAATTCCCAATGCTTTCTTTTCTGCTTTATATGCTGCCTTGCAATTTTGGTTCCACCATGCTTTTGGATGTTTTGGATATCTAGTTGATGTTTCCCCATTGTTTTTTCTGTTGCCTGAATGATACTGGAAGTGACAACTTCAACTGCATCATTGATATCAGCAGTATTGACCATTTCCTCAGTGATGTTAGACAAAGAGAAGAATGAAGGCCAATCTGTTGTTTCAAGTTTCCAGCATGGTGGATGGGCTGTTTCACAGTTTTCTCTGCCTCGGTATTTTAGAAATATTGGGAAGTGGTCACTAGAGAGTAGATTACATCCAACCTCACATGTAAATGCAGAAAACAGGTTTGTACTTGCTAAAGATAGATCAATGGCAGTGAATGTTCTTGTTAGGGCATGGAAGTATGTCACTTCTCCAGTATTGTATAGGTATAGTTGGTGATTACCTATAAATCTCTCAATGGCTCTGCCTCTGCAGTTGATGTCAAGACTGCTCCACATAGGATTGTGGCCATTGAAATCACCAAGTAAAATAAATGGAGTCGGCATCTGTTCAACCAAGGCATCCAATTAATTCTCATTGACTCTGACGTCTGGTGGCAAGTATATAGAACAAACTGTGACATTTACTCCAATAGATATTCTGACTGCCACAGCTTGCAAATCAGTTGCTATTTGTACCGGCAAAGATGGGATGTGATTTGAAACAACAATAGCCACCCCTCCAGTGGCACGGTTGTGGCTACCGTCATCCTTGCGGTAAAGATTGAATCTTATCAAACAAATATTGTCTCTAGGTTTTAGATGGGTTTCCTGGAGTGCCACACAGAGAGATTGCATAGATGTTGTCAAGTGTTTAACGTCAGAGAAGTTGTTGCGGAAACCACAACAGTTCCATTGGATTATTTTATAATCCATTATGTGTTTGAGGCAGCATTCTTTGAGAATGTATCTCTTTTTAATCTCACAGGGGGTGTTTCTTTTCGAGGTGAGGTTGATTTTATAACCTCAATATTTGTCTCTTTGTCAGAGATATCAGAAAACTCACTCATAGTGTGAGCTTCTGATTTTTTTGAGGCTTTACAGAGGGCTGCTTTCATTCTTTGTTTGTGAAGTGGGTTCTTACTGGCTTTTTTAGAACCCACATTCCTGGTTGTTACTCCAGGTTTGGTTACAGAGGTTTTGCTTTTTGTATTCTCCTTTTCTTCTGATTGTGTAGGTGGGATCAGTAAACATTTTGCATGGCGAGTAAGGCTAAGACTCCACTACCGTAAAAACGGCGTAAAAACCCTTCACCGTAAAAGCTTTTAATCACGTGATACTGATATCTTACGCTTCAGCAGGGCGTAAAACCAGCGTAAAAGCGAGTTGAGCTATGTTCAACTTTCGATGCGAATACGGCCGTAAAGAGGTAACTTCCACCAATCAGAAGTTAGTGAAATCTAGGTCATCACGACACGGAGCTAAAATGACAGAAAACGAGCTTTTGTGTACATTTCCTCGTGGCTACTCTAGAATAGATCTGGAAAGATTCCGAAAACATCGAAAGTATTTGTGTATCTATGACAAGAGGTAACCTGATTATAATAATGGATATCAAAGGAAATCCTTCGATTTAGAGGAGTATATAATAAAAAAGCTAAGCTTATAAGTGCTGTATATTATCTTAATAATACGATAATAAAAGTTAGTATATGAAAGTAAAGATATTTTTACTACATTTGTAATTATAGTACAGAAAAAACTTGTAGAATATAATCATTGTCTTTATATCGATATATCACATATACAACTGTCTTTCGTTTCTACCAATTCACGTGCGACACTTGGGGCAGCATCATTGCCGTAAAAACTTCGCGCTAGCCGGACCTCCACTATAATCCGAGCGCAAACGCAAATAGGTCACGTGATTAAAAACTTTTACGGCGAGGGGTTTTTATGCCGTTTTTACGGTAGTGGAGTCTTAGCCTAAGAGATTCCTTTGGGGAGACAGAAATATCTGTTTGAACCCCACATGTCTTGGTAGATTTCAACACAGCAGCAAAGGTTTTTTGTTTTGTTGGTAAACTTTGGGTGACCATACGACGGGCCTCTGTGTATAATATATTATTTATGGTTTTTAAACGTTGAACCTCTTTTTCTCTGTGCCATGCAGGGCATTTCCGAGAGTAAGAAGGATGGGCGTCTCTACAGTTCACACAGCATGGGATACTTTTACATTCAGTACTAACGTGGTCTTCAGTCCCACACTGTGCGCATACGCTTTTGCCTCGGCAGGATGTCTGTGAATGTCCAAACTGTTGGCATTTAAAGCAACGCAGCGGATTTGGAACGTACGGGCGGACTGGACAGCGCAGATATCCTGCAGTAATGAAAGATGGCAATGTTGATTTGTTAAAAGTTAAAATTAAGTGTTTAGTAGCAATTAACTTGCCATCTCGATGAATGGAGATGCGTCGAACGGCAGTTACACCTTGATCAGAAAGGCCGATCTGAATATCTGATTCATCTTCAGACATCAGATCAATCTCTGATATTACACCACGTGATAAGTTTAGACTTCCATGTGGGGTGATAGTTGCTTTTATATCTCCGAGTGTCTTAATTGCCAAAAGTTTTGCAGACTGTTGAGGTGAGGCTGTTTCTAGAAGCAGATCTTCTGACCTCAATTTTTGTATTTTTTCAAATTTCCAACTGTAGATTCAAACAATTTCTGGATCAGAAAAGGAGAACATTTTGACATAGGTGTTTGTCCAGTAGCATGGACTATGAAGTAGGTTGGCTGACTGGAAATGATTTGTTTCCGTGTAGAATTGTCTGTAGTGTTTGTTTTTTGATGATCCATGATTATGTAGTATTAATTCAGCTCCCAGTGACCCCACCCACCATGGGGTTCAACAATGGGATGCCGTCACATGAGAGATTCCCATAGACTATTACACCAGGGTTTCCCAGGAGCTATACTTTCACAATGCAGTCGAGAAGAGCACATCTTGTCTGACGTGTCTGCCCGGTCTGCATCGATCGGTTGACTCCAAGCTGAGGTCAAGAATGACTCAGCGACCAGCCGATTGACTCAAACGGAGCCTGATTTCAGCCTCCCGTTTATCCGAAGCAGGGGCCAAAGCAGTGTGTTGGGGATGTTATGTTGCCCCAACTACCAGGATCCCCCTTTCCAGCATACAGGACACCACGCACGGCAAACACGTGGGTGGGCATTCAGATCCCAGGGATTGTAAAGATGAGTTACTAAACCATTTCTGGGAGGTCCCCTCACCACGGACAGGAACCCACATCGAGGGGGCCTGATTTGAGCCTCTTGTTTATCCGAAACAGGGGCCAAAGCAGTGTGTTAAGGACGGTATGTTGCCCCTCAACTACCAGGATCCCCCTTTCCGGCGTACGGGATACCATATAACATTAGACAGCAATTAGGCAGGCTGACACAATACACTAAAAACAACATAACACCCAAATTAAAGAAACAACTCAAAAACATTTTCAAGAAAATTAAAACACACACAAAACATGAACATCGCAACACACACATTACAGAATACATCGATACACTAAAACAAAAACTCGCAGCCAAAGCACGTAGACTCAAACGATACAAAACATGTACATTACGAAAACAACAAAATAAATTATTCACAAACAACGAAAAACTTTTCTACAGACAAATCAGTACCAAAACAAA
>NW_019386411.1:74304-86210 GCF_000671375.1 Centruroides sculpturatus | reverse complement strand
CTCGCCCAGGAAGTAAGGCATCTGTGGAGGATGGAAAGGGTGCTTATTGTACCTGTTGTTCTCTCCTGTACAGGTGTGATACCACACACACTACAGAAAAGCCTGGGAACATTACAATTGAATAGAAATACATACATCACACTACAGAAGGCCACTATATTGAATACATGCCGCATTGTTAGGAAATTCCTGAATACTGACACTGACACACTTATTTAATTATAGTTTTGTCTTGGTTGCTATGCCTTGACTCTGGTCCGGCATAGTACACAGCCACTGGTTTAACCGAGTATTACCCACTGAACCCAACACAATAATAATAATAATAATAATAAACACAGTTAAAGCAATAAACACATATGTCATCCCAGTACTCACATACTTTATTGGAGTTATACATTGGACTCACACAGATCTCGAGCAACTCCAAAGGAAAACAAGAACAACACTTACTAAGCATAAACAACATCATTTTAAATTTGCCACAGAAAGATTAACCCTTCCACGTAAAGATGGCGGATGTGGCCTGATTGACATAGTTAACCTTCACTACAAACAAATACAGTCACTGGAGAGTTTTTCTACAAGAAACAAGAAACATCACATTACATAAAGCAGTAACTCTAGCAGATTTAAATAACACACCATTAAACTTACACTCACAACATACAGACATGACACAACATATAAAAAGCATAGACAACATTAAGCAACCGTGGGCTCAATAGGCTCTCCATGGCAGGCATCCTTACGACCTGGCCCAGGATTTTGTTGACAAAACTGCGTCAAACAGCTAGTTAGATCGGGGATGCCTCTTTGGGAAGACGGAAGGATTCATGATTGCCATACAGGATCAGGTTATAAATACTAAAAACTACAGAAAACACATACTCAAAGATACAACACTCGCAAACGACACATGCAGAAAATGTCACATCATGCCAGAAACTATACAACACATCACTTCTGGTTGCAAGCTCTTGGCACAGACAGATTACTTACACAGACATAATCAAGTAGCAAATATAATACACCAAGAGCTTGCAAAGAAACACAACTTGGTAGACATTCACGAACCATACTACTAGTATACTCCACAGACAGTATTGGAAAACTACACGCACAAAATGTACTATGACAGAGCCATAATCACAGATAAAACAATTTATCACAACAGACTAGACATCACACTCATTGACAAACACAATAAAATCACATACATTATAGACATAGCCATTCCAAACACTCACAATGTACAAAACACATGCACTGAAAAAATTAGCAAGTACACAGAACTCGCCCAGGAAATAAGGCATCTGTGGAGGATGGATAGGGTGCTTATTGTACCTGTCGTTCTCTCCTGTACAGGTGTGATACCACACACACTACACAAAAGTGTGGGAACATTACAATTGAGTAGAAATACATACATCACACTACAGAAGGCCACTATATTGAATACATGCCACATTGTTAGGAAATTCCTGAATACAGACACACACACATATTTAATTTTAGTTTTGTTTTGGTTGCTATGCCTTGACTTTGGTTCGGTATAGTACACAGCTACCGGTGTAAACCGAGTATAACCCACTATTTATTAAAAATAATAATAATAATATCATTAAAATAATTATTTAAGAAATTGCGATGATTTAAATACATTTAAGTAATAAACAAATTTTATTATTACGGGAGATGACAGTGTTGGATAGGGTTATGTCTCGTGACTACGTTTGGTGCGTTTCCATGCGATCTAGCGGTTGCGCACGGGACCGCGGACCCTATCCTAAGCAGGATACATGCGCACATACAGGATACTTGTAAAACTGCCGCTTTGCACATAATGGCGCCCATCTGACAATTCGGGGGATTTTGCGATAAAACAAAGTACCTCCGGGAATTGTAAACATAAATAGTGCACGTATGCTTTTCGTTGGTACGGTAGATTAATTTGTTTACAAAGACGGAATTTGGCGCCGAGCGCTAAAGGAGAAATTCAGATGCCAACGTTGCCAATAGCAGCACAAATTTCAGTTTGGCGCGGCTAAACTTCCGGCTGGACGATGTCGACGCGTATGCGTTTCGACACACGAACACGTCTGCCGGGCGGTCCTGAATGACAGAATTGTCTTCTGTTTAACGCCGAATGAGTAGAATTCCGAGACCACGGCCGCCGACACTCCGGCGGCATGGCGCAACAAACGTGGACCAACTGTTTGTTAGGGCCGGTGGAAGCCGGCGGCTGCGGCAAAGGATACTTTTTAAGCGTTTATTCTATGGACGAAAGGTTTCCGTTTCGTCCGAAGAAATGCAAAGCGTTTTTTAAAAAAATTTTTTTATGTACATTAAATGGAAATTTACAATTATTGTTGTTAAAAGTAATGTTACAGTACTGGTAATAACACGCCGTTAAATCACATGAAATTTTATAGTACGATGATGATATTTTTTTTTTTTTTACTTTTACTATCGCATGACATTTGCATAAGTGTTGCCCTGACGTGCACGTGGTGGCCAACACACGCAACAGTGCTAGTCATCAAAGTGGACATGGCATTGAACCCGGTAAGTAGCTTAAGCATTTTTCTGTATGAAATTAATTTCGAACTGTTTCTCTCTGTACAACCGAAATGTATTCGATGACATTTTCGTAAGTAATAATCGAAATGCGTATCGCTTTTATTCACGTTCTAAGGAAATGCGAAGACGTGCTATCATCACAGCGTTCTTTTGCTAACTGGAGGAGTCGGGCGTTTGGGACGCCGTAACCGCAGGTTTGGTTCTTTTTGTTTTTGTTATTTCAGTACGTAATTACCCGTTTAGTTGAGTTTAAGTTGTCTTTTTGTTTCCTTTCTTTACAGCACTGCTGGCTGTGTGCGGAACCGGAGCGGCTGGCCGACCCTCTCATGTAAGGTTTTTTACAGTTTTTTGTCGTTAAAGATAAGATACAGGTGCATAACCGAAATACAGTTTACACGTAAATGTCAAGCGTGAACAATAATAAGCCGAATTTGTGTTTTTCCTCTTTTCTGTATATGTTTTGGCACGCGTCTGTCGTAAGTGTACGTCATTCGATACGCTGTGGTAACCGAACAGGTAGTTTTTTACATCGCTGGTCGAAAGAAATGCAGGAAGACGTTCGGTCGAAACGGGTTTCGAGCATTTCTAGGCGATTTGCGTTTTCGCAAACACAATATGCTAACCCTGTTGTTTCGTTCCGCCATAGGTACATCGCCCGACAGCTGGGCGGCCATGATCTTGCTTGTGTGGAATTGATGCGGAGCCAGTTAGTTGCCTGCCAACAGTTGGTGCTCGAACTGGAGGAAGAAAACAAACAGATGCCAGCTGAGGTAAGCGCAAGTACGGAATATTTTTCTACATGTAACGTAGACTATCAATACAGCTTTCGGTTTAGTTAGTTCGATCGCATACAGACACCGTCTGTTTGTCTACAGATAACATTATAAACGTCGGCCTAATTTCTGTTATATGCAAACGTCGTACGACGATAAAGTGTTTGCTCGACTTGTATTACGCTGTTTATTCTTACATCGAAAGTAATTACTGTACGCGATCTTTCTGTATGTTTATTTTGTGGATGTCATTTATGATCTCATCGGAGTCGTTTACACTATCGATGGGATCTATAATGGTTTATAATTGCTTTTTAATGTAATATTCTAGATTGTATAGTGTCGAGTATCAAAAAGCAACGATCGGTATGCATTTTTCTTCTTTTTCTTTGTATTTTTTTAAAGTTATTCACAAAGTTGGAGATGTATTATAATTTTATGAATAAGTATGTTGAACAGATCGAACTATACAAAGAGGATGCCGTCGAAATTGTCGGGGACGGAGAAAAAGAGGGCCGCAGCAGTGCCGATCCGTAAGGCATTTGTGGCGTTGATTAAGTACTGGTCTGTTTACAAATGTTTTCGCATCTCAAGAAGCATGCGAATATTTCGCGGACGACCGTCATTGACCCGACAGTGAGGGGTGGTGACGGGCCGCACTCAGAGGTATAGCCCCGAAACCAGAAAAGGAAAGAAGAGTGACAGATGTATGTGAAGAGGTAAGGCGAAGGTGAAGGAAAGTGAGATAGGATAGTGTAGAGAGAGTTAGGAATTTATGGGCGCCCTGCATCGCATTTATTAATAATAAGCAAAAAATACATAATACATTAACAATAATGATACAATAAGAGGCAGTTACATTGGGTATGTGGCGCGACAATAGTTAACCGTAAAGATATAGTACAGGATTTTACTGATACAGGATACTATTATGTTTATGCTATGAACAGAGATAATAAGGCGAGTTTCAAGTACACGATTACATGAACAATATGGCACATACAAAGGTACAGCTTCAGTAGGAGGTTTTGTAGATTAATTAACCCTTTACATACCGGGACTCAGTCCAGCATTTTAATGTCCGTAGCAAATTTCTTTAGTGCCTTGTAGTATTTGGCGTTCTCGATCAAGTCGTGGCTTTTGCAAGGCCATTAGTCATTGTTATCCAGTACAGTGTTGATTAGGTGCCTTCTTTCTGTACTGTAAGTTGCACAGTTCCATATGACGTGAGCGGAGTCTTCTTTCTCGTTGAGGTCACATGGGCACCTTCCGTCAGTCTTATGCAGGAATCTTTCCAGATAGCTACGGAAGTTCCCATGGCCGGTGATGAGCTGTGTAACACTAGGTCGTGACAAAATGTTTGTAGCTGTTCCTATTCCGGACGTTCGGGATAAAGCTGTAGGTAGTCCTACCCGTGAGGCTTGTATCCCACCTATTTTGCCAGATTTTCCATGTGTGGTCCCTGATGACATTTTTCATCCAGATGGGCGGTGTTAGGTCGTAGGAATAGTTGTGGCAACGGGTGTGAGCGGTGCGGGCCAGCAGGTCGGCTCTCTCGTTCCCAGAGACCCCGGAGTGGCCACGGACCCAGGAAAAGTTTATTGTGATGTTTTCTTTTAGGGTGAGAAGGAGACTGACGCTTTTATGAACAAGGTTGTGCTTGATATTGAGGTTCTTCAGTTGTAGCAAAGCCACACAGCTGTCACTGTAGATAGTTATGTTACTGAACTTATAGCTGGCATTGTTTTTGTGAATCCACTGGAGGGCCCTGTATATTGCCAGGGACTCTGCCTGGTTGGCCGTGCAGTGATTAGCCAGCTTGTGGCTGGCCTGGTAGATGTTCTTGTTCTTGTTCATGACGACGAAAGCGCAGCCTACACCATTTACGGATCTTGATCCGTCGGTGTAAATACTGAAGTTCGTTGGGGCCATGGGGCCTTCCATGGAGAAGTACTCATCAAGTGTGATCCTGGGATGGTACATTGCTTGTTGGTAATTGTAGTCTAGCTTGTACCTGTTGAGGTGGTTTGATATATTGTTTAATACTGTGCTATCCACCAAATTTCCCATTGCTTTGTTGTAGTCTTGGGTTGTAGTAGTCTGTTTTGCAAGTTTGTTCTGCTGGTAGACCCAAAACTTTACCCTGATAATTAGGTCGATTGGAATCAGATTGGCAGTTGCTAAGAGTGCATCTGTTGGCGCAGTCTTGTAGGCTTTTGTGATGGGTATAAGGGCGAGCCTCTGAGCCGAGAGGAGTTTCCTCTTGATGTGAACTTTAGTGATAGCGGCCCCCCCAGACTTCTGACCCGTAGGTCAGGATTGGCTCGATAACGGAGACGTACATGAGCCGACGAGCCACACTGCCATAACCCCAGTGGTTCCTAGCGATGGAAGCCAGGGAGTGCATGACCGTGACCGCCTTCTCATACACGTAGTGGGCCTGATGCTTCCAGGTAAGCCTATTGTCTAGTATCACCCCCAGATACTTGAGCCGATCGCTGTTCTTGATTCGTTTCCCATCCATCTTGATTATGGGTCGTTTCTGTAGGGGGGTGGACCTCGGGAAGACCACGCAGCTGCTCTTGTCATAGTTGATTAAAAGCTTCATTCTGTGGCACCATTGGGAAATGACACGTAAGATGTCGTTGGCCCTGGCCTGCAGGCCCTCTTGGTTCCTGTGTGAAAGCGCCAAGATGGTGTCATCTGCGTAGCCCTGGATGCTACAGTTGTTGTCCCCTGGGAAGGTAGATCTTAGATTTAAGAGGCTGTTATACATAATGTTCCAAAGGAATGGGCCAGACCTAGACCCCTGGGGGCAGCCTCTGTTAATGGTTTTCTGCAGATGTGTCTGGTTGTTGTTGATAACAGTGATCTTCCTATTTCTCAGGTAATCTTTAACTAAAGCGAAGATGTTTTCTGGACAGCCTGATTCCTTTATGCTAGTAAGGATGGCGGGCCACCATGCGTGGTCAAAGGCCCCCTTGAAGTCTATAGATACTACCATGGTGTGCTCGCCTTTACTTTTGGCTTCTGATATATAGTTGACAATAGTGTCTAATGCTGTTGTCATGCTCCTCCCTCTCCTAAAGCCATGTTGGTTGCTGTTTAATAGGTTGTTGTGCTCATAGTGGTAAATTAACCTATTTACCATGAGACCATCCAATACCTTCCCCAGCACAGGGAGAAGAGAGATGGGGCGGTAGTCAGAGGAGTCAGATGGGTTCCTGTTTTTTGGGATTAGTTTAATTGACACAATCTTCCAGATATCCGGGAAGAGCGCCATTTGTAGGCACTTGTTGTAAATTACACAGAAGGTTGATGGGATGGCTTCAAAGGCCATCTTCGTCATCTTTGGAGTAATGGTGTCTGGGCCAGGAGCCTTCCGAATTTTGAGTTTTTTGAACTCTGCTGCTAGCTCTTGGTTTGTAAACTGGCTGTCCTTGTTGGTTTTTGGACTTATGTGACTATCTTCCCGGATTTTTGTGTGAGCACTATCATCAGTTGATGGGTCGTCTTCAGGGAGAAGGTCATTGAGAATACGGTGGTATGTGTCCTCTATCAAAGTACTTGGGTTATTGATGTTGGATTCGGAGTTGTTGGGAATCTTGCAGTTTTTCACCTTGCCCCTAGCGATGTAGTACGGGGTGAACCAGGGCTTACTCTGCCCCAGGCCCGTGCAGAACTCCCTCCAGGAGTCCGTACGGGCTTTGCAAAGTGAAGTTTTGTACTTTCAGAAGAGCGTTAAATAGTCCTGCCATAGTGCCTCTCACCTGTCCTGGTCCGTTTCACGTCTGAACTTATTCCTTGATTTTCTTAGATTCCTCCTCTGAACAGTCAGGTCCCTGTTCCACCATGGGGCGGATTGCCTTGCTGTATTAATTTTTGTTGCGTTGTGGTAGGCAATCAATCAATCAATCAATCAATTATTGTTTATTATGGTATAATTTTATACATGTTCTGGTACTGCAGTGAGCATCACCAGAAAATGAGGAAACAACAAATCAATAGTGTTACAGATTGTATTGAGCTACAAAATATTTATATATGAGAAAACATAAATCAGAAAACTAATAATTGTTTGTATGATCACAGTAATAAAATTTGAATATATTGTGAGTATAGGATTATATATACATTAAACAAATTGTAATTATATAGTGGTAACAAAAGAAAATGATAAATGATAAGTAAAAGAAATAATAAAATAAAAGTTGGACAGTATGTAGCAGCTTGAGTTCAGAAGCGCTGAAGATGCAGAAAGTCATAGCGGCATAGTCTTCACACAAAAGCTTGCCAAAAGTCGATGAGGAGTCCAGGTGCATTCTAGGTTCAGTTCTATGATCAGATCTAAGTTTATATTGATATTTTAGAGACACAAAGGACCATCATGCACCCTCAGCACACGGTAGTGAGCTGTTTAACTAATTACACAGTTAACAGATAAGTGTAACTCCATCACTCTTCCATCTAGTTTAGTACTGTTATCTTTGAAAGGAAGCTCATATCCCTTCTTAGAGAAGCACCAATTAACCTCGGAGACAACACGAACTGCACTTAGCACAGAGGCACCATAAATCATACCTAGGAGTATCAATTCACGAATTGTGAATGTTTGTGGTAGTTCTTGTAAAATCTTTTAGGTGCACTGTAGAAACACTAGGTGCACGATTGTAAATATTTATGGAAGTTCTTGTAGAAGCACTTAGGTGCACTGTAAGAGACCGTCAGTTTCACTTAATATATGATTAACTTGACACGTAAATACTCTTTGCACAAGATGAACAACAATAGACACAATAGACACAATAATAAACACTGTAGCATTTTATAGATATTAGAAGAAATCTTATAGAAGCTTGAAGAAATACTTGAAGAAATATTTGATTATCTTGAGCAAGGAGAGCACATTATGGAGGTCATTTGACAATATAGAAAACTATGTTACTTGAGAAGATACACTTTAAAGGTAATCCTATCTTCGCTTAATAATACTTGAAGAGGCAGTTGTAATAACTTTTATGAAACACTGAAAAGGTGTTTAATTACTCTTGTCATAGGAAGCACTTAACACAAGAAGCACTATAAGAAAACTTGAAAGTAGTTTAGCGGCGTAAGAACATCAGTGATACACTTGGAGAGGCTATTTTGATGATGCAAAGCAGACTCCTGTATCTGAAAACATACTAAATACACTGTAAGAATTCTGTGTCTAGTAAAAATACATATCTATATACTCATTATAAAGTTCTAGAGAACCAATATAAATGCTCTAAAAATTGCTGACGAAGGTTCAATGTAGTATTTAAAAGTACTTCTGTGAATAAAGGGAGGCACTTTCCTAATAACAAGTAGGACCAATGTAAAATTGCATATTATATGCAACAAATATTATATCCGAGTGGTCAGGAGGCACCTGTATTCCAAGCATCAAATTTCCAGGCATCCAGAGGGGGTCGTATCCCAGTGTCCATAAGCAGTCTGTCATATAAATTCAGTCAGGTAGGAGAATCTATCGTAATAAAGTGTCCACAGAGGAATTATCTAAAGTGTTTATAGATCTCCGTCTAATGTAAGTTCACTGAACAACACCATCACGTTCGCACCGTCTTCACAAATTTATGTAAGGTAGGAAATTAAAGACGGCAATTCTTGAATGACAGTTAAAGGCACGAATGTAATTTCATCAGTGCCACAGGTGATCACATAAGTACGTGTCCCAATAAATACTATTATAGTTACATTAACAAGATTACATTTGAACGATTAATGCGAAATTATAGCATTAATACCCATATGTGTATTAAAGTTAAGCTGAAAACATAATATTCGCTACATCAGGCAAATATGATTATTATAAATTGTTATAAGTATACAAACCTAGTCAAGAGTCAGAAAGAAATATCTGTTACGATATTGTAATACATACTAATATGTTGAGCGTTAAGATAATAAAGATAGAAGAAACCAAAACAAGAGCAAAAGGGTAAATTAATTGTGTATGGTTTGATATGTTATGAAGTTAGTTTTCTTCGCTAACTCACAGAAAGCGTAATATATTTCCCTATTTTTCCAAATATCCGATAAGTTGCAGGGCCAACAGATGCCGTGTTTACCTAGTAACAGTTTCAATTCGAGCCTTTCTTTCTCTAACATTACGCAGTCATAGAGGTAGTGTTTTGGTCCATCTTCAACTAAGCATATAGTGCAGTAATTATTAATCCTATTCGTGAACCTATAAAGGTAGCTGGCAAATTTACCATGCCCGCTGAACATTTGTGTGGTATAGTAGTTGGGGATGTACCATTTCAAGCTGAGTAAATTGTAGATGTCAGGAATGAATTCGTACATGATATGATCGGAATTCATGTTCCAAATATTTTGCCATGTTTGTATACTGTCATTCCATAAAAGGCGTCTTAATGCTTGTAAACTGAGTTTGTTGTAATTAATAGGTAGTGCCTTATTTTCAGCTGCCTGTTTAGCTAAAGTATCAGCCCTTTCATTACCCTTGATGCCGCAATGAGCTTTGACCCAAGTAATCTCATAGTTAGAGGTAGAAAGTCTGATCATATTTCTAATTTCCTCAGCCATGTAATGCAAATTATTGCCATATATGATATTATATGCAGACAATGAATCAGTTAAAATATGGATGTAAGCATGATCAAAAGTACTTTCAGACCACATTATGGCGCTTTTAATAGCATACATCTCTGCTTGGAATACAGTACACCGGTTATTCAGTCGAATGTTTTGCTGATAAATTTCATTGTTACTATAGTAGGCCACAAAACTACAACCCACACTATCATTGATGCGTGAACCATCTGTGTATATATCAACATTAATAGAATAATTATTATCATAACTGCAATCTATTGGAATGCCATAATTTATTGTGTCTTTAAAGGGAAAAGGCCATTCCACATCGATAGGTGTTAAGGTACCTGATATGATGTTGATGCTATTGCCCCATTTGATTTGTTGTAACTTTTGCCTTTGTTTTATTATAATATCAATTGGGGGTTTTTGGGCGATAACTTGAAGGCTTTTGTTACTAGTAGTTCGAAAAGCTTTAGTGATTAGCATTAGAGCACGTCTTTGAGAAGAGATTAATTTCCTCTTTATATGCACTTTATTAGTGGACCAGCCCCAGGTTCCGCATGCATATGTAACGACTGGTATATAGATACCATCATAAATAATATTCATAGCACCGGAAGAAAGCCCCCAATATCTCTTTGCAACCTGTGAGAACGAATGTAATACCAGCCCAATCCGATCGGTTATATATTTTATATGGTTATCCCATCCTAGTCTAAAATCTAGGACGACCCCGAGATATTTCAGAGTTTTATTTACATGAATGGTGTTATTATTCATTTTTAATAATGGTGGCCTTAAATATAAGTTTTGCTTTCCGGGCTTATTGAAGACAANAGCACCGAAAGAAAGCCCTCAATCTCTCTTTGCAACCTGTGAGAACGAATGTAATACCAGCCGAATCCAATCGGTTATATATTTTATATGGTTACCCATCTTAGTCTAAAATCTAGGAGAACCCCGATATATTTCAGAGTTTTGTTTACATGAATGGTGTTTTATTCATTTTTAATAATGGTGGCCTTAAATATAAGTTTTGCTTTCCGGGCTTATTGAAGACAATAGCTTTAGTTTTGATATGATTAAAAGATAGTTTGTGATTGCTACCCCAGTTGCACACATTCTGTAGCATTTCGTTACCTTTATTTTCTAATTCTGCCCTTGACCTGCCACCAATCAATAACATAACGTCATCTGCGTATGCAAANATAGCTTTAGTTTTGATATGATTAAAAGATAGTTTGTGATTGCTACCCCAGTTGCACACATTCTGTAGCATTTCGTTACCTTTATTTTCTAATTCTGCCCTTGACCTGCCACCAATCAATAACATAACGTCATCTGCGTATGCAAAGCATTTCATGTATCTTAAGTTTTTTCTCAGGAAAGCGTCAAAAGTAATGTTCCATAAAAGAGGTCCACAAACGGATCCTTGTGGGCATCCTCTAGAGCAGGGGTGTCCAACCCGCGGCCCGCGGGCCGCATGTGGTCCAAGGCAAGTTCCAATGCGGCCCAATAAACGTGTAAACAAAACCGACAAATTATTTTATTATTTATTTATTTATTTTAATGGCATAAACTCAAAAAAAAATTTCACAAAGCTGTAATTTATACATATTACAGCTTTGTGACACTTTTATGCATATTTTATTTTTGAGTGAAAAGGAAATATTTTCAAATACTTGGAGAAGTGTGAATGACGAAGGAATACTAAATAAAGCTGAAGTTGTGACTCAAAGGATTAGAGATCCAAATTTGAGAAAAGGAGAGAAAGGCCAAAGGATAAAAAGTAGTGAGGAAAGTTGGAAAATTAAGGGTCAATATTTGCATAACAGAAGGTCTATTTAACCTTTCTCACTACTTTTTATCTTTTGGCCTTTCTCTCCTTTTCTCAAATTTGGGTCTATAATCCTTTGAGTTCCAACTCCAGCATTATTTAGTATTCTT
>NW_019386411.1:38875-74177 GCF_000671375.1 Centruroides sculpturatus | reverse complement strand
GGTTAAAAGATAGTTTGTGATTGCTACCCCAATTGCACACATTCTGTAGCATTTCGTTACCTTTATTTTCTAATTCTGCCCTTCACCTGCCACCAATCAATAACATAACGTCATCTGCGTATGCAAAGCATTTCATGTATCCTAAGTTTTCTCTCAGGAAAGCGTCAAAAGTAATGTTCCATAAAAGAGGTCCACAAACGGATCCTTGTGGGCATCCTCTAGAGATTGTCTTGCGAACTTCGTGCTGGCCATATTGTAGAATTGCTTCACGCTCATGTAGGTAATCATGTAACATTCTTTGGATGTTACTTGGGCAGTTGATCTTACGTAATTGAAGCTTAACCAGGGGCCACCAGGCACTATCAAAGGCTTTTGATATGTCTAAGCTGACCCCTAGTACGTACTTGTGGTTTTCAAGCAGGGTTTGAACAGATTGTACCATATTTTCTATTGCCATTTCGGCAGAATTTTGAGGCCTAAATCCGTATTGAGCGTCACTTATAGAGTTTCTACTTTCGACAAACCAAGATAATCTATTTGTTATTAGTCTTTCTAAAATTTTACCAAGTATAGAAAGCAAAGAAATTGGTCTTACTTCATTTTGGGATCCAGGCTTTGGAACCGGAACGACCCTTGCTATTTTCCAGGCCCGAGGAAAAATAGAGTGTATTAAACAGATGTTATATAGATTTGTCAGATGATTAGGGATCAATAGCCATAATTTTTTCGCAAGTTCTGGGGTAATGTCATCTGGTCCTGGGGCTTTACCTGATTGTAAATTACAAAACGCCAAATTTATTTCTCTGTCAGTAAACTGTGGCGTGTCCTCAGTGTGGTTTATAATATCTGATTCTAGACAAATGCGCTTTTGTACATCCGTGTCATCTTCGGGGTTGTCAGTAGAACAAAAGACCTCCAACTGTGTAATAAGTTCATCAATTAGAGTAGTTGGTTCATTTGTGTCATTGACAGAAGATGTCATGATTTTTGTCTTACGTAATTTATTGTTGCACATTTTTGTAAGAAATCCCCAAGGATTATTGGATGCTCTAGTACAAAAAATGCGCCAGCTTTGCGTTTTTTCGGATTTAATTGTTAGTTTGTATATTCTTTGAGAGTTAAGATAAGCAGTTCTATGTTGTTCCCTGAGTTGTTCATTTCTGCATTTTTGATAAACTTTTCTTAATTTCCTGGTGGTTTTACGCAGTTGTTCTAACTTGAGCGTCCACCAAGGAACTGATCTCCTGCTAGAAGCCCCTTTAGGGATATATAGTTGACAAGCCGTTGATATGGTTTTTATATTTTTGTCGATTTGATTCTTAGCTTCAAGGAAATTTTCTGAATATGAAGAATCTAAATTATTCTCAAGATAATCTTTGATAGCAATCCAATCTGCTCTATTTAAAAGATATTTTAAACGTGGTATATAAGCAGGAGTAAGACCATCATCGGAACCAAGAATATCGAAAGCAATGAAAGAATGCCCTGTCAAGCTGTCATCGTCAAGAATTCTCCAATTAATAATTTTGTTGTATAAATAATTACTACATACAGAAACGTCGATCCAACTCTCACCACTATGTGATGTGAAAGTTGGTGGTGAAGAAGGATTATTCATAATCTGTAAATCATTATGCCCAAAAAAGTCTTCAAGCATCTTACCACGGTTGTCCAGATTATCACCACCCCAAGTAGGAGAGTGTGCGTTCAGATCACCAGCTAATATGAAGTAAGAACCTTTGAAAGCATTAATAATATTTTGTAGTTTAATTACAAAATCATTTGAATCAGCATCACCGGGAAAGTAGATATTGATTATTATAATTCTAATGTTGTTAATTAATATTTCTATAGTGATAATATACTGACAGCTATAATTAGTATGATGAATGATAGATAAGTTGGTGTTAGGAATCAAGAGTAGCAGCCCACGGATAATTATTGGTACCAATCAGCACAGGGCAATACATAGGTAAACATGCAGGAATATCTTTACGACAGTAAGGCTCTTGAATTAATACTATATCAAATTTATTTATTTTCTCACTTAAAATAGAGGTAGAAGCAATGCTTCTGCCTATGTTAATCTGTAAAATACTAATTTTTAATTATCAGTCTGTGCCATATTCAGTTCTGGAAATAATATATTTTCTGATACGCTGTTTCATGGGGCGTAAGCCATCACGAGCATTATGTGTATGATTTCCAGCATGATCATGTTGACAGTTACAACATATTGGTTCATATTCAAAATTTGGACAATCTTTATAAGTGTGTTCCCCTGCGCAATGGCTACAAGTGTAATATGTTTGTGGGCAGTCTCTTGAGGAATGATTGTATCCGCAGCATTTAAAACATTGCAGGATCGGACAGAAGTCAACGACCCTGCAACGCGACCATTCAATATTGATTTTGTCCATTCTCAGAAATAGTTTCCTTACAAAAGGGGAAACCACAAAAACCCAGTTTTTATAAGTGGCGTTCCTTTTTCCTGTGGAGAACTTTATTCGCAATTGTCTAATAAATTCCTTCTCCTTAATATTATCACTTATTGATTGGTTTTGTTGATAAATTAATATCGGCAGCTCTTCTTTCGTTATATCAGAGTGAATAGAATAGATAATTATATGAGGCCATTTCTTTTTAGGCCGATGAGTAACTAATTCAGGTATTTGTTCTTCTATGGTTTTTTCCAGTAATATTGCATCCCTTTTGTTACCCAATTCAACAGCTATTCCACCTCCTCGAACTTTGCGTAATTTTTCAATACCAATATGCATATTAGAAGGCTTTAGTTTCATCTGCATCATTTTTCGAACCACGTCGCTATTAGTATTATATTTATCTCTATTATAAACTAAAATGACCTCTTTAGTAGAGAAGGATTTTTGTGTTTCTCGCTTATAATTCTTATTACTATCGTTTTTTACTATTTCGCTATATAATGGCATTTGTGTATCAATTTGAGTTTCTTTAACCTCAATTCTATCTAATCTTTCTAGTACAGCTTTCTGTACTTCAATTAGTTCCTTGGAGGATGTTTTTGGAATAGATTTTTCTTCAATTACGTTTATTCTTTCATTCAGCTTATCGAACTTATTCAATCTTTCTAGTACAGCTGTCTGTGCATCAATTAGTTCTTCAGTGGATGTTATTGGAACAGATTTTTCTTCAATCCCTTTTAATCTATCATTCAACCTATCGAGAATCATATTTTGTTCCTGAGTGGTATTCACGATCAAATCAAGTTTAGATGTAATATTCTCTATTTTCTCTAGTTTTTCCAAAACAGTAGTTTGTTTATTAATAACTTCCGCCGGGCAAGTAATATTTATCAAATCATCATTATTAGCTAAAGATGTCATTTTCTTTTCAAGTATTTCAGGTAGTTCAAGATTATTAATGGCATCATCAGCTAAATTAATTAGTCTAGTGAATTGGTCCATGATATATTGCATATGCATGGCTGTACCAATTTTCTTATTTGGGTTATCTATGGCATATGTTTTGATCTCATTTATAATATCATATGCGTTTTTATGAAATACTTCAATTGTATTCTTTTTGTTATCCATATTAAACAATATAACAGTAATAATTTTAAAATACAATTATTAATTACGGTTTATGTAATTGTCCTATATATATATATAAATATTTAACCATTGCATTCCTTATAATGTCCCGATTCCAAAAATATATAATTATCCAGACTTTTATATCTAATATGCCTTAGAATATCAACTTTAAACCTATATGTTGCGTATCTATGGACAAAGGTCAATGACCTTAGCCTTAACAACGGAAGTATGATCAATGTTGATTTTAGAATTAAAAACCGGAATGGCCATTATTCAAAAAATATTAAAGATATTATAATCAAATTTTTAGAAAAGATTGCTAGGAATGTGCTTAAAGAAACACCCAGAGGAAATTGGGTAGAAATATACCGGAAGCGAAATACTCGCGTTCCATGGAAAACCGGAAGTAAGTCATTATTTTAGTTACAGATGGTCCAAGGACCCCAAAATTTTAGGACGTTGCTTATATAAACAGTCCGCTCAAGATACCGTCAATTGTTCCGGTTGATCGGTACTCCAAGTTCCGATTGTTCGGAAAAAGTACGTAAATGCCCGAAATTCAAAAAGTTCAAAAATTAGAATGTTCCACTTAACTGTTTATCGTTCCTCTTGACTTACGAAAACATAATCCACAAAAAACCACATGTTAATACTTATTTTTCGGCAAAAATCGCACAAATGACCAAGAGCTGAAACTAACACAACTTGACCAAGCAAATCGCTGCCAACTAAATAGGCAGTGAGAATGAGTTTTTGCAGCCTGTCGATGGTGCACTCCAGTTCAGTTTTGTCCATGGTTTCCAAAGGGCTGGTGATCCAGTTTAGCTGGATATACTCCTGAAAGTGGTCCCATTGTGTCTTTTGGCGAATACAGAGCTGCTTGACCACCTTAACGGCACCGAGTATGGTTTCGATGTACCGGTGGTCGCTTGCCGAATGATCATCGAGGGTCTTACACTGTATACTGTAGGGGATGAGATGGCGATTTGCCAGGCCACCCAGCTTTCACCTGTGGAGGAGGAGTAGGTGGCCAGTGTACAGGTGTTCATAGAATGTAGGTTCAGGCTGTTGATTAGCTCAATAACTTTGTACCCCCTTGGGTCCTCCACTGGGCTATGCCAGATCTGTGATTTGGCATTAAAGTCGCCAGCGACCAGGATGTGTATTCCTTTAAGCTGTTTCATTGTTTCTTGTAGTTCCTCCAGGGGGTGTGTGATATCCTCCGAAGGCGAGCAGTAGAAAGAAATGATGGCCATGGTAGTTGTTTGTAACTTGATTATTATCGTAGTATAGTTTTTCCCGGTGTGTTGGGTCAATTGATGTGCGTTGATGCTCTTATTAATCATGATTATGCTTGTCTTAGGGTTTCCTGCTGGGTCCTTGTGGCTGAAGATGATTAGTTTGCTGAAGAGGGCAATTTCATTGTCGTAGCAGTACGGTTCCTGGACCACCAGGATGTCCGCTTGGTGTGTGTTGGCCATATGCATTGCTTCAGTAGAGGCAGCCTTTGACCATTGCAGGTTAATTTGTAGCAGCTTGCGGTTCTCGAGTTGGAGGTTAGTTCCCATAATTAGTCTGTTTTATGATTTGTTCTCTTATTTTGATTGTGTGTGGGCATTTTGGATCGAAGGCATTGTGGTTTGTTGGCTGCCGTTTTTCTGGGGCCAGGTTCTTGTTTGCTATTTTGCAAGAAATGCAGCACGCTGGTTGCTCCCTCCTTGTGCACTCACTATACCTGTGTGCTTTGGAGCAATGGCTACAGTATTGTTTCGAAGTGCAGTCCCGTGCAAGATGGTTAAACCCGCAGCATTGGAAGCAACGGGTGATGTGCACGTAATCATCTATGAGTATGTTTGCCCATGAGAGGGAAATGAACTTCTCATTATTAAGTTGGTTTCTTATGTATGGCGTGGTAGAGAGCACTACATGGCGGCAATTTTCTTTTGTGATGCCTCTCGTGAGAGTAGTGCTTATTCTAGTGGAAGCCTCAAATTCCTCTTTGTTTATCCCGCTTAGCGAGTCGTTTTGCTCATGTAACGTATCGATGATTTTGTTGTCTTCCACCGAGTAAGGGACGTTCAGCAGGATGACCCTCGGGCGTCTGCTTTCCGAGACTCTGGTTTTGATTTGCGGTTGGACTTCCGGGAGCCCTTGGACCGCTTGCTCCAAAATAATGGAGTCTTTTCTGCTGCTGGTGCGAAAGCAAAGGCCGTTTTGTTTCACTTGTCTTATTGCTGTTACTTTGATTCTTAGTTCATCCGGCTTCACCCCTTTTATAATACTGCTTTGAATTTTTTCCATATTTGTGCTGTTACTCTCGGTTTCTTTTGGATAAACTATCAGTGCATAACTGCTATTGCAGCCTTCGCTCTGGATCTTTCTACTTATGGATCTGGATATTGTTTTCGTAGTAGAACTTTGTGGTATATTGGATTTTACTATGTCAGAGTAAGAGGGGGCCTGCCTTGGTTGCGCCTGTTGGCACTGACAATGCATATTGACCGTAGTATTCTCTGTAGAATTCTTGGTAGCCCTGAGCTCTACCAGGCTGCCATACAGTTTATTTATGGTGGCAAACATAGAGGTCACCCTCTCCCTTATCTCCTTTTTATCGGGGACTGAGGGGTTGGACTTGCTTGGTAGCGGTAGTAGTTCCATGATACGTTGAAGGTCCTTTTGAGATTCAGCTAATAGTTTAGATTCCAGTGTGGAGAAGGTGCTTTCGTCCTGGGAGTACCGTGCCGGGGAACTGGGTCTTGAGGTGGCCTCACAATCTGTTGCTGATGAATCCATTTCATCTTCCATGTCTTCCATGGTTATCACGTTAAGTAGATCTGCCAAGGATGTCACCAAGTGCCGTGAAGTAAGATTATACTTTTGCTGACTCTTTGCTGTTCTTTGTTGACCGTAGACAGTTGTTGTCCCTCCCTGCTGTTGGCGAAGCTACTTGGGCACTCGAAGATCGCTCCCACGATGCTGTGATGAGCCAGAGACAGTCTTGCCCGACACTACAGTTTACTGTTGAGAAGTCTTGCCGAACGCTACAAGTTGAATGCTGAAGATGTTGAAGATGTCTTGCCCAACGCAACAGGTTACCTGCCTGATGTAGATGGTTGACACCAGCAAGCCCTGTGTCACCTTCCTACTAGGGTAGATGGTGATTCCAACAGGGCCAAGCTAGCTTGGCCTGAGAAACCACAGGCTGGCAAGGGACCTGACTACTGCAATGGCAGGTCCCACCAAAGCAAAAAGTAGACCAGTCCACTTACCCAAAATGGCTGCCCAAGATGTCCTCCTCTGCCTTGGTGTTGGGGAAGGCAAGATGGCTGCCCCCAAAACACAGTCCAATATGGGTGTGTTCTTTTATTCCTCCGCGGAACTCCGCGCAAGCGACATCCGTTTAAAAATTCCTGCGGAACGCATTCCTAAATTCTGGTCAGAGTGCGCGCCGTCGAACGGCAAAAACGGCCGCTTGTAACAGTAGTTTGCGGTGGAAAGCAACATGGCGTCCTCAATGGGTCAAATAGTTTCGTTTCGGGGTCCATTATGTGGTTTTATGAATGAAAATTTAGAAGTTGTGAAAGCGCGAGTTAGTGCACGCGGTGATGTAAGTGTCTTTTCGAATTTTTTTCGGATGGTAGCCGGCATTCTAATTTTTTTCGTGGCTATTTTGAATGCTTTTTCAACAAATAATCTATTTTATGGTTAAATTTTACAATTGGGACTCTTTTTTGCCTTTAAAAGGTCATATTTTAGAATTATAGATTCCTCAGTCACGATACTGTTGATAGTGCGAGCGCCGCCATCTTTCTTTCTTTCACCGTCGTTCCTAAATGCCTTCAAATAGCAGCGCACTCCCGTAGTAGCGGAGACGCAGAGCAACTGCTATTAACGAATGCACCCTATGTCTGCCAAAACAGCTCTCCACTATCCAGGTGCTGAAGAAAGCAAGATGGCTGCTATAGCTGTCTTCTTCAGTCTTGGTCAGAAGGTAAACAAGATGGCTGCTTTACCTGTTTTCTGAAGGCTAAGAGCTGGAGAAGG
Source organism: Centruroides sculpturatus (assembly GCF_000671375.1). NCBI lineage: Eukaryota > Metazoa > Arthropoda > Arachnida > Scorpiones > Buthidae > Centruroides > Centruroides sculpturatus. The sequence goes on along the minus strand of NW_019386411.1, from coordinate 66,552 downwards.
CAATTGGCTGGCTCCAAAATGCAAAACTTTCGGAATTAAAGTTTGGCAAAAAACTAGGCTTAGCGAAGCTAAGCCTGAAACCTGAGCTAAGCCTAACTTGTCCCTAAAATCCTATACTTTTGTATGGGAGAGGGACCGCTAACCCTAGATCTAGTCCTAACAGTAAACTTGGAAAATTTTCTAAGTGCAGAGTGATCTGACATACGTCTGGTCTCACCAGATGCCAAACTCAGACTTACATCGACCCGACACTGATGTTCCCGTCACGTTTTGTTTTTCAGGCCTCGTTGGACAACGGTTGGCCGGCACTACGGCTAGATTGATTTTACGTCGACTGTTGGGTTGTGGGCAAAGTAGGCCTGCCTTTTTCCCTCCCCTTTTTACAGAAATAAAATGAAAGGTTCATTTTATCTTTGTGTTTTTCTGGTCGTTACAACACCCGAACAACAACACCACCACCAACAACGCGCACGCACAGGATGGGAAACAGACTCGACAGATTTACACCGATTACAGCTGGACGACGTAAACTGTCGTTTAATCGAGTTTCGAAATGTTCCAAACCATCTACCGGCGTACGTAATTAATACAAATTTTGATCGGAGCGCCGATAACGAAAGTAAGTCGGGCGGTAATCGCCAGTTTTGTCCGGCCCGACCTCCTTTGCGGAACGTCGCGTCCATTTTATGATGTGCAGCAAGTGATAAAAGTACAGTTAAATTTTACTACTTACGTAATAGCATCATTTTCATTGGTGCGGTTTTTTTTAGCTTTTTGCCAGGTTGCTAGATGGCACGAAGTCCAAACAATAAGAAAACGATATAGGTTAAATGCTTTGAACACGATGACAAAGCAAAAAATGTGCTAAGGCCACCTATTGACAAAATTTGCAATCACTTAGTTGCCAATCCTATATTTGAGTTGATATTAAAATTTGGAAAAGGGGGATTCCTAGATCGGTAAAATAGGCGAATTTCCTTCTACAACTTCGGTTGTTGTTCGGGATACAGTTAAGGTTTGAACAAAGTTCAAGTGAATACATAATTAGCAAAAAAAGTTGAAATAAAGTGATTAAACAAAAATTATTACAAATATCATAAATAACAAATGCATATATAGAGATATTTTTTGGAGGGGGGAAATGGTCCTCACAATTTGAAATCAATCACAGTAAAATGCTCATATACACGCGCGCCATCTATTGTAGCATAAATGTACTATGCCAGAAACCTTTGCGGGAGTGTATTAAAAATGCCCAAAAGTTTCATGGCAATCAGATAAACAGTGTGGTAATGCATGAAAGAGACACACACAGACATATATTCGGTTGGTTGGTTGGTTGGTTGGTTAACTTTTATTGGCACAAAAGCCATGCAGGCTATACTGCGCCATGACACATGGTACAATTGGAGAAATAAAATAAATAGGGAAACACATATATACACAAACGAAACATACGAATTTAAAGTCAATCGTGCTGTTCACATTCTTCATTCTTATGATAAATGTAGGGACACTACTTGGGCGAGCTTCAAATAACCTTTTCAGCTGAGTAACTGATACTGTATCATCAACTCGTACTAAACCTTCATAGTACGAGATATCTGTTTTATATAATAAAAAAGAGACAACTGTTCTCTCCTGAGAGATAGTTGAGGCTCATAAGCATTCACGTACAAACTTTGTACAGGAGAAGTTCGAAAAGCACCAGTGCACAAACGTAGAGCTCAATGATGGATTGGATCCAGCATCCGAAGAGTAGATTCCCTCGCAGAGCCATACACAACACATCCGTAATCCAGCTTTGAGCGGACAAGGGCCCTGTAAATTTTAAGCATAGAACATTTGTCTGCTCCCCAGGATGAACAGCACAGTACCTTTAAAAGGTTCAGAGATTTTAAACATCTACTCTTCAAATTGCGCAAGTGCAGTAAAAATGTCAGTTTGGAAACAAATATAACTCCCAAGAACTTCGTCTCATTGACCATTGGAATTTTAACCCCATTTAGGTGAATTTCAGGGTCCAAATGCAAACCATGCCTTCGACAGAAGTGGATGCATGAGGATTTCTCTATGTTAAAACTAAAACCATTAATCTTTGATCAATGGTCTATGCGATTTAGGGAAATTTGCAGTTGTCTCTCGATAAAGCTCATGATGGAGATCTGAAAGTCATCCACATACAAAGAGTGTTTCACACTGAGGGGAAGACAGTTAGCTATGCTATTAATTTTTATATATAGATTACTAATGGGTCTGCAGAATCTAAGCTTTTTTTTACGATTTGATTTTTCTTCTACCCCTCTCCTCATTGAGATCAAATGATGGGGTACACTTAATTTTCCTCTTGCATTTTTTCTTCCTTTGTCGAGGATACTTTCTGGTGAGGAATCACTACTGACGAGTTTTGCCCTTTGGCAGTAATTAGTGTATTCCTTGAAACTTAATCGCTTTTGTTCTTTTCGATAATAGTAACTGCCGCGGGCGTAACCGTTGCTGCTAACGACAGTGAATTTTCTTCACGTGCTAATTTATTGTTCTTAAGCTCTTTGTCTACAATATCAGACCACGTGCTACTTGTAGCCACGACCGAAGCGGCCGTTTTTCCTAGACACGATTCGGTTAAGTGCCCAAATCTATGACATTTTTCAAATTTTTTGTAATACAGTTACATCTGATATGACCAAAAGCTTTGCAACTATAGCAAAGTAACAGTCTGCCAGCGATCACTACCAAGCTGGTCATGCCCTTAACCCTTATGAAGTATGGTAAGTTTTCGATAGAGATTCCTTGCTTGAGTTCCAGCCAGATTCTATGTTTATTCATCAGCACATGCTCCAGACCAGTAACATTCAATTTTACGAACTCTGTCTTTAAGATTCTACCGAAGTTTCTGAAATGTCTGTTAATTGCTTTGCCTTGACGATTGATGTCGGGACTACCCCACATTGGATCGTGACCATTGAAATCACCGAGTAGAAAAAAGGGGATCGGCAGCTGTTCAATCAAAGTATCTAATTCATTTTCATTGACTCTGACATCTGGTGGCAAGTATATAGAACAAAGTGTGACAGTTTCTTCGATTGAAATTTTGACTGCCACAGCTTGCAAGTCAGTGGTTATTTGTACCGTCAAGGATAGGATGCAATTGGAAACTAGAATAGCTGCACTGCCACTGGCACAATTATGGCTATCATCATCGTTGCAGTAGAGATCGAACCCTTTAAAGAAATATTTTATCCTGGGTTTAGATGGGTTACCTGGAGTACCATGCAGAGAGATTGGGTAGATGATGTCAAGTGTTTAATGTCAGAGAAGTTGTTGTGGAAACCATGACAGTTTCATTGTATTATTTTATAATCCATTATGTGTTTGAGGCAGCATTTCTATTTAATTTCACAGGGGATTTTTCTTTTGGAGATGACATTGGTTTTGTCAACTCCATATTGTTTTTTTTTATCAGAGATATCAGAGAACTCATTCATGGAAGGAATTTCTGATATCTTTGATTTAGAGAGGGCTGCTTTTAATTTTTGTTTGTTGAGTAGGTTTTTATTAGCCTTTTTAGAACCCAGAGCAATTGGACAGTGGTTTATCTCCTGTAGCATGTACTATAAAATATGCAGGCTCACTGAAAAGTTTTTTTTGATAGTTGTTGTTCTGTACTATAAAATATGCAGGCTCACTGAAAAGTTTTTTTTTGTTTGATAGTTGTTGTTCTGTACTTTGATGTTTGAAGCTCGTACGAGTTGTTTCCTGATATTTGACATAAGAATGGAGAATGTAAGCAGCACAATTGACCTGGACACAAGCAACATCTCACAGATTGAGGTTAATAATATTTCACCATGGTCAACCCTAGCAATAAATGTTGAATTAAGCTTAATTTTCTTAGTTCTCAGCAATTTTTGATATTAATGTAATTAAACGTAAAAAATAGTTAAAACTGAAAAAAACGAAAGAAATGTATTAATTTTAAAGAAAAAGCTTTAAACTTTATTTTCCTTTGTCTCGCGTTTCTGCGAAATTTGACATCGATGAGTCATTGTGTTTACAGCTGGATGACCTTAAGAACAGCTGGTGTTGGATTTCCGAAACATTCTCATAGAAGTCTCGGGAGGCGATGGGTTTATAGTAGGTTGAATACTAGCTGGCCGTATATTTTTAAATATTTTTAAAAAATTAAAATTTTTATTGCGGTTTCCAACCCCCGATTTAATTATACTTATATATAATAAAATACATTAATTAAAAACATTAAAAAACTATTGTAGGTCGTTTTTGATATCAGAAAGTAGCTTTAAATAACTTTACTAAAGTAAAATTTGTGCACTAGGACTTTAGAACAATGAATGAAATTTGATATCAAAATTTCATTAAGCGTTAATTGTGCGACATTAAAGGTTGATTAAAATCGCAATAAAATTTTTTCGAGCAGGTAAAAATTTTTGAAAAAATTTGGAGACTTAAAAAACATTTCAAAAATCAAAAAAAAAAAAAATTGGGGGCCGAAAGGACCGAGTTTTCTATAATACTATGTAACCTGCCCGATTAACTTGGGCGAGGAACTAAAGGGGGTAATTACGTAACCCTTCAAGTTTCTTATTTCCCAGAATGATGTGGAATTCATCCATATCTTCATTCTTTGAAACCTTCATTACTTTTGTCTTCTGTTCATTTATTTTCATATGGAATTTCTCCAATCCAGTTTTGAACAGTCAATTCAGAATTTTCTGTAATCCCTCTTTACTTTCACTCAGCAAGACTATGTTGTCAGCATATCTTATGTTATTTATCAAGCATTCATTGATTTTCACTTCTTCGTTACAATCCTCAACTGCTCCTCGCATCATCCACTCACTGTAAATATTAAATAGCAATGGCGAAAGTCTGCATCCCTGTCTCACTCCTTTTTCCACCCTTATCCAGTTGCATTCTTCTTCACCAATTTTTATTATTGCTTTCTGATTTTTGTATAAAGCGAGAATAATTTTAATTATCTTTTTATCTATTCCGATTTTTTGAAGTATTTCAAATAAAACTGTGTGATTAACATTGTCAAACGCCTTTTCATAGTCCACAAAGCACAGATAAAGATCCCTATTTTTTCCAATCATTTTTTCACGAATAAGTCTAATTAATGTAATGGCCTCTCTAGTTCCTTTGTTCTTTCTAAATTCAAATTGTGTATCATTTAGTTCTGCTTCAATTTTCAGTTCTATTCTTCTATAGATAGTATTAGTTAAAACTTTTGAGATATGGCTTATTAAAAAGTTTGAATATCTAGGAAGCTGGATAACAAGTGATAATAGGTGTAATACGGAAATTAAAAGCAGAATTAATAAAGCAAAAGCTGCCTTTTATCAGATTTACCATATATGAACAAACAGAGGCCTTAACAAAACTGAAAATAAAGATCCTAAGGACAATGATCTGGAGTGTATTAACATATGGATGTGAGGCATGGACTCTCTCACGTGAAATGATGGAAAGAATTAACTCTTTTCGAATGTGGTGCCTGAGAAAGATGCAAAGAACGAGTTGGACGGAGAAAATGACAAATGCGGATATTTTGGGCAGGCTGAGCTTAAGGAGAGGTTTGCTTATAAATATCCAACAAAGAAAAGTACGATATGCTGGACATTTGGCTAGAGGATCAGGAAGACAACTGCTAAAGATGGTGATTGAGGGACTGGTGGAGGGGACAAGATCTAGAGGAAGACCCCGAAAGACTTGGAGAGACAACATCAAGGACTGGACTGGAAAGGATTTAAGAGAAGCCAGGAATAGGGAAACATGGAGAGGAATAGTTCATCAAACGCAATCCTCTGTAGAGAGGATGCTACTGGATAGATAGATAGATAGATAAATTTGATAGATTGACCGTTTGCATGGCATAGCTTGGCCTTTGTGGTCCTTATGTTATAAAACACCAATCAACTGACCAACCAGTTCAAACTATGAGGGCTGTTCAGAAAGTTCGTGGCCTTGCCTATATGCGGCACTGTGATCAATTTAATTTTTGGCGGGAATAATTCAGCCATCTGTGCTAGAGATACGATACCAATTTCCGCTTGATTTGTCAAAAAGTTTTGCTATGACAGCTTAGCAGATAGTCAGTGTGCACATGCTTTGTCAAAAATGGAGAAGACGGAGACTCATGCGATCATAAAATACCTAACAAAAAAAGGGTTGACTCCATCTCAAATCAAAGCTGTCATGGATGAAGTTTTGGGAGAGTCTGCTCCTTCGTACACCACTGTGAAAAATGGACAGCCCTTTTTAAATCTGGCAGAGAGAGAGTGGAAGATGACCCTCACAGTGGACAGCCATCAACTGCTGTCACTAAAGAAAATATCGACAAAGTTCACAATTTGTTATTAGCAGATCGCCGTTTGAAAACGCGTGAGATAGCTGAGACAACAGGCATCTCTGTCAACCGAGTGCACCACGTCCTAACCGAAAATTTGGGAATGACAAAGGTCTCAGTGTTTTTTCTCGGCGAGTCTGCTGACCGCCGAGCAAAAACGTGTTTGCACTTTGATGTCAAAGAAGTGTTTGGACTTCTACTAGAAAAACCCACAGGATTTCTTGCGTCAGTTTGTGACTACTGACAAAACGTGGATCCATTACTACACTCCCGAAACAAAAGAACAGTCGAAGCAATGGAAACACCACAGTTCGCCACCACCAAAGAAGACAAAGACAGTTCCATCAACGGGGAAAGTGATGGCCTCGGTTTTTTGGGATGCTAAAGGCATCATCATTATTAACTACCTAGAAAGAAGAAAGACCATTAATGCTGTCTATTACTGTGAACTTTTGGAAAAATTGAAGAAAGAAATCGAAGAAAAAAGGTCACACTTGAAGAAGAAAAAGATTCTCTTCCACCACGATAATGCACATGCAGATTCCACTAAAATCACTGAACAAAATATAAACAAACTTTGCTTCCAATTCGTTCCACATCCACCGTACTCACCTGATTTGGCCCCCAGTGACTTCCACCTATTTCCAAACCTTAAAAAGTTCTTGGCTGGAAAGAGATTCCACTCAAATGACGAAGTCATCTCTGAAGTGAATGAGCATTTTGCACACCTTGACAAATCGACCCATTGTGATGACATAAAAAAGCTAGAACATTGCTGGAATAAGTGCATTGCTAACAAAGGAGCCTACATAGAAAAATAAAAAAGTTTTAACATTATTTTGTTTGTTGTTCTATTTGAGGCCGCAAACTTTCCGAACAGCCCTCGTAGTACAGAGGAAAGGAGGCAAAAGAAGCAAAAATATGATAAGTAACACACTTGCAAACTCTGAAACTAGTAGCGATAGAAAATTAAATACTTCTTTTAATGACAAGGACTCGAGTAAAAAAAATAAGAAAGATTTCGCTTTCAAATGAGTCAATAAAAAGTAATGAACATTCAAATAAAGAAAACAACATGGGTATGGAATGTGAACATTTTAACAGAGAAGAAGGCTCTCAGAACCTTCCACATGGGCTGATATAATGACAAAAGACACAGCAGAAGATGTAGATACCAGTGCTGAATATAAAAGTCATGTGGCTTAAACCTGAGTATTGTATAATAGGAAAATAACTGGATTTTTCTTTTTCTAAATTACGACAAAGATGGAGCTGAAACTAGGATGCATTAACGTAAATGGTCTGAGGAAATGTGGAACCAATATATTTTTGTAGAACCTCCATCATAGTAAGTTTGATGTAGTACTCGTACAGGAAACATGTGTATTTAATAAAACCAGTGCCGCCAAAATTGAAAAAAAAGAAAACAGTAAATATAATTGCTTTTGATCGTACAGTGCTCAACAGAGCAATGGGACAGCGATATTTATACGAAAATGTGAAAATCCGACTCTTTTAAGAGAATTTTTATTAAATAAGTAGCAAGTTATATTTCTTTCATCATCATTTTCGTTGTTTCTCCCATTCTCACCCTAATGTCCGAGGAATAGACCCCGGATAGTGNGAACAATCTAACACATTTTAAAAATTCTTTAAATTGTATACAGTAGAGGAAGAAAAGTTTCAAAATGTGTTAGATTGACGACTCCGTGTGATAAACCCTTACGTAAGATAACCTTTGTAATTATATAAATCAAATACTATGATATAATAAATATTAAAATGAAAATAATATAAAGAGTTTGGTTATATTAGCCTATCATTGACACGTTTATTGCGATACTTGGATGGTACGAATTGGCACAAATTTAATGGTCAGGTAGACAGGAATTGATAATATATCTTAACTTTTTCAGATATCACATTTTTTTATGTTAACTCTAAGAAACTGCACTATTCACTGCTGAATATCAAATGGTAATCTGTAATCAATTAAATTTCTGAAAAAAAACGAACCAAATATTTAAATTCGGCACCCTCGAAAACTACATAAAACATATTTTGTACTCGCCTGTAACCTTTTATTATGCAATTTTCATATTCAAATCGCTTGTCCGATAGAAAGAAGGGACTGTTGCGGAAGAAAGTTGAAGTTAATTCGACCAAAAGTAGTCATCGTCCTCCTCCCGGAAGAGAAGATGGTCAACAACTACTAATTGATATTGGTCTACTATTCATATTTGAAAAGTTATCAGTGTTGGACACGTTGTGATGGCCGAGCATATGATGAAAGTTGCTAACCTTAACGTCCGAAAGACTTCATATGACTTGTTTAAATAAAAAAAAATCTTGTAAAACTGCTAGAATAATTGCTTTTATATGACAATAAATTTTTGAAATGTTGGCAACAGATTGTATAAACTACGTGGGAGATATTTTTTCTTAATTATTGCGTTTATAGAAAAATTATTGGGCGGCAATTTGAAAAAATTGTAGACCTATAAATTCCCACTGTCGTCCCCTAACTGTCTGTCTGTCCTTTCTTAATCTCGAGAAAGGGGTTAGGTAGATGAAAGTGAAGACCAGATGTGTGAAGCTAAGGGTGATAGTAGGTCCAGATTAACTATATAGAAACTCCAGTTTGGAACGGAAGTAACGTTACTTCGATTCAAAATTTTCTCCTGAACGGAGTTTGATATATGACCGATAAGACACTATTGTTAACAGGAAAGAGTATGATATACAGGGGCAAGACCACCATAAAAGAATTGAAAATACTGTATTGTGACGAAAAGTTGCAGGCCGGCGTCATAATAAGTAATCGCTCGTTAGAATTTGGTTTATTTAGTTATGGACGTGAACGAGGGGAATGCATCCTGGGAAGACTTTTATGAATAGCTGGCCTCTATTTAGGTGTTACTAACGTGAAATAAACCAGGAAAACTGTATGTGGCCAGCCCGTTGTCCACGTCCAAATCCAGGAAAAAGTAATTACCGGTGTTCGATTGTTCTTTCCATTCGGCTACTGGAGGGCACTTACTAAGAAAGTATCGTTCAGAAATGAAAAAATCAGAGTGGAAAGTGCCTGTCGCAGTAATTAAGTGAATGTAATATACATTTTAAAAAAATTATATCGTTTCTGAAAGAACTATTTTTAGTTTATGATTTTGTTAAATTTTTTGCCAATATATGCCGCTACGTGTAAATCAACAAATTGAATGTAGATATAAATTAATTGATTTACAGAAATTCAATACATATTTTGGGGTAAAATGTACGACATTATCTAAGTTAGGAGTATGTAAATGTAACTGTCGAGTTTCGTAGCAATTTGTCGAACGGCCTATGGGTGTATAGCAAACAAACAGACATTCTCATTTATGTATTAGAAATATCTATCAATATAACAATTACCATTGCAAATTATATATACTCTTATCAATAATAAAAATCCATATTAAATCCCATCTGTATAAAAATTTTTTAATGTTAAATAGTAAATTAAGATATAAATAGTTATTGATCTGTGGATAATATAAAATAATAGTGGAATATTCACGGTTTTTAACTTTTTTAGTTCATTTATATCTTGTTTCAATAACTTCTCAAAAACATTCTGGATCGATTTCGAAAATAGAGTTTCTCTAAATTCATTCTTCTCTTTAAATGGCTCTATAAAAAAATCCATATACATTCAAAATACAAGAAAGCTGGACAACCCAATTATTCTTATTATCAAAACTAATTCTCATATTTTGATATAACGTTTTTAATAAATTAGATGGTAACAAATCACTATCCCTATTTCTTTTAAAGAAAATTGGTCATCCTTCTTATAAATAATGGACACAATCTAAATCTATTTAACCTTTGTCTGAGAGCACTAATTAATGGGGTAAATTATAGTGTAAAGAATAAACGAATAAATTTTTGTACCGCTTCAAACATTTAGTCAAACACCAAACAGGTAAAATGAAGCATAACCAAAATAAAATTATGATAATAGAATTAAATATCTTAAATTGCGCAATAAGTTTTCTTAACTTGTCTAAATAACCTAAACATATCCATAATTCAGTATGTTTGTGTTGGTTTCTATTTCGTTTAATATCTCAAGAAGGTTAAAAAACGAAATTAGGCACAGTATATAAAGGGCATTGATGATTTTAAACTTTACAGAACGGAACTCAATTTTTTTGCGTGCTTATGAAAATTAATCATAAACAATTTTTTTAATAACATCTCATAACAGATGATGCCATACACAATTTTACATTTGAGTTAGTTCATAGTGTTTTTTAATTTTTAATTCTATTAATATATATATTTTCCTTAAATTTGTTTAATTTTATATTTTTATTTTAAATATTTTAAGTGAGTAAGGATAAAATATTCACCATAAAAAATTATTATTGTTTTAACTTTTAGAAGATATTTTTTTCTTTTTATATTTGGATAATTCTGAAAAACAATAAGTGTCATCTTATATAACTTGTATACTTTTTTATGACGAAATTATTATCCTTTATTTTTGAAATTGTCAACACAATATAATATAGTAAGCCGTTTAAAAATGAGAAAATACACTATAAATATTTTTATTTTGTTCCATTTTTTAGTATCAGATGCTTGTTATGAGATTTTTATTACTTTTTATATACTGGTCGATAAAATATCCCCATTTTAAATTTATCTTTCTATATACGCATAGACTAACTTAGCTCTTCTTAATGGTTTTGTCTCCGAAATGAAAGTTATTTTGTCATTAAAACAGAAGAAATGACAATGTGACACATTACAAAAGTTAACCAACTGTTAAAAAATTTTTTTCTGCGACTTCAATGAAGTTTTTTTATAAAATAATTTCGACATTATTTATGACTGAATTAAATACTTTTTTTCAGTTTGAAATCTTTGTAATCTTTAAAATTATATGTACTGTAGTTAGAGGGGTCCTGAAATAGAAAGTCAAAAATCAGACTTTTATTATACAGTATATTTTTCAATTTTTAAGAGGAATAGAATCTCAGACTTGCAACTTGTCTGAAGTCTTTTTCAAATCTTTCATTCCTTGTCTAGCAACTGTTCTTAAGTATAGAAAGGAGCATCTCGTAATGCATTATTCTTAGTTTATCATCAATTAAGACTGATATAGATTTCTCTTATATCTAATCTTAATTTTCTCTTGTGATATAGATAAGTTCAATACGACAGTATGATAATTAAATAATATTAATAGGAAATAATATGAAATCTAAATGATTATGTACTGTTTAAAGACTTTTATGAATAGCTGGCCTCTATTTAGGTGTTACTAACGTGAAATAAACCAGGAAAACTGTATGTGGCCAGCCCGTTGTCCACGTCCAAATCCAGGAAAAAGTAATTACCGGTGTTCGATTGTTCTTTCCATTCGGCTACTGGAGGGCACTTACTAAGAAAGTATCGTTCAGAAATGAAAAAATCAGAGTGGAAAGTGCCTGTCGCAGTAATTAAGTGAATGTAATATANTTTTGGGATAATTCTGAAAAACAATAAGTGTCATCTTATATAACTTGTATACTTTTTTATGACGAAATTATTATCCTTTATTTTTGAAATTGTCAACACAATATAATATAGTAAGCCGTTTAAAAATGAGAAAATACACTATAAATATTTTTATTTTGTTCCATTTTTTAGTATCAGATGCTTGTTATGAGATTTTTATTACTTTTTATATACTGGTCGATAAAATATCCCCATTTTAAATTTATCTTTCTATATACGCATAGACTAACTTAGCTCTTCTTAATGGTTTTGTCTCCGAAATGAAAGTTATTTTGTCATTAAAACAGAAGAAATGACAATGTGACACATTACAAAAGTTAACCAACTGTTAAAAAATTCTTTTCTGCGACTTCAATGAAGTTTTTTTATAAAATAATTTCGACATTATTTATGACTGAATTAAATACTTTTTTTCAGTTTGAAATCTTTGTAATCTTTAAAATTATATGTACTGTAATTAGAGGGGTCCTGAAATAGAAAGTCAAAAATCAGACTTTTATTATACAGTATAGGCCTATTTTTCAATTTTTAAGAGGAATAGAATCTCAGACTTGCAACTTGTCTGAAGTCTTTTTCAAATCTTTCATTCCTTGTCTAGCAACTGTTCTTAAGTATAGAAAGGAGCATCTCGTAATGCATTATTCTTAGTTTATCATCAATTAAGACTGATATAGATTTCTCTTATATCTAATCTTAATTTTCTCTTGTGATATAGATAAGTTCAATACGACAGTATGATAATTAAATAATATTAATAGGAAATAATATGAAATCTAAATGATTATGTACTGTTTATAAAAAAAAGTTATACAAAATCGAATTATTCGTGCTTTTTTACAAAAAAATAACATTTATTGAAAAACATATCAGGCAGTCATTAGTGAATATTTCTGTTGAATGTTTTCAATTTAATTACTTTCCATAAAAGCACGCAAATATTTTAATTATTTTATATTTTATTAAAGATAAATAAATTTGATTATAAAATGAAATAGTTTTTGAATACTTATCTTATTAATAAACACATTTAGTTTAGTATAGATATTAATAGTTAATTATAATAATTCAAATATTAAAATTATTTTTTTTTATTTAAACAAAGTGTTAAGAAATAATTGAACTTTTTGTGTTATAAAATTCGGAAATAATATTTGCTTAAATTATATTATTTATTAAGATGTTTAAATTTATACGTTACAAATAATGATTTTCCGACATTTGAAGTACTGTATCATTAAATTACTCTCGTAGAATCAATCGATTCCAATGGCAATTCGAGAAATTTGAGATTGCTGAAAAGACCAATAACAATTCTAAATAGCCATTTTCGGTTCAAATAAAAAACAAAAGGATTTCGTCCGATTTCTTATGAATTGAATTTATATCCATTAAATTTTATAAGGGTTTTCTTTTTCTAAATTACCTCTAGAATTATTCTTAAGTTACCTCTGAACTTATGAACTGGGGTTGCAGAATTATTCGGAGTTATAAACTCTTTCGAGTAATTTTTATTTTCTTTAATTTTTTGTTGTTGTTTGTTTTGTTTGATGTATAACTATACTGCACAGCTATTCATTATATTTACTAATATCCTTTCAAACAAATAATTTTTCTTGAATACTTTATTTTTCAGTGAATCCAGTAAAATTTGATCACATTTCATTCTACAATTTAACTTTTCGAAAATTCTAAAAAATCAAATGTTTTAAACTCGTAATTCAGTTGTTTAATAAACTCATTACTTCTGTCAGACGTTTAGACAAAAGAGATGATGTAAAATATAATAAAACAACTAAACAAAAATTCTTATTAGATTCCTTTATCGTTCATTTAAAGGTTCATAAAATAGAATTTTAAATATTTTTTATTCATTTTTCGCGTTCTCTCATTAAACAATTCTTGAACACAGAAAAAGGCATTTAATGTATTTAAACAAATCGCTGCTACTACTACTGCTACTACTACTACTAATAATAACTCTTCCGTGGTCACCACCTGGTTGTGGTGGGAGAGCCAAGTAATTTTACTGATCCATAGGGCAATGCAGGCTGGAGCACAAGCTCCTGGTAGGAACACCCATGCCAGTAAGGTCTATGGGGAGAGTCAACTTCAAATTATTACTTCAGAGTCAGTTAAATTTAAAACTTAATATATATTTGAAAATAAACGTATGTACAATTACAATTAAAGTTCACATATACGAATTACAAACATTAGACATTAACAAAGTTCAAGGTAATCATCCACTGCAACAGGTCCGTCGGAAAAACACCTTGCGACGTACAAATTCAAAGTCCACAACAAGATGAGGCAGTCTTCTAAGACAGCTTAGGCGAACTAAGGTCAGCGTGAGTTCACTTCCAATGTCCGAAGTAAAACTGAACTTCCCGCCAGAACTTCAATGCTTTTGTAGGATTGAAACAGCATTGGATTCCACCAATCAGCATTTACCAGCTCTATAAGACGACCGCCGATGGTCTGATGTCTTTTAACCAATGAGCAGTCGAGTTTCCAAAATGGTCTGATCGCCGTATTTATGGCGACAACGGTCGTTCGTAAAAAGGCGGGAAAACTGAGTGCCAGACGATTTTTATATCCCGACAGGGAGAAATGAAGCTAAGAGTGACCACACCCACATTCTGTGGAGATATTTATCATGGTAGTAACCAGATCGAAGTATGATACCGGCTCGGACGTCGCTCGGGTTAACAAGGTCCGCGTTCGTGGGTTAGGCAGAGACTTACGTTCAAAAAATAGGCCACAGTNTCGTCAATTTCTCTCTTCTTGTAAAGTTGTAATTATTTTAATTATTTTTATTTCCAAACTGATTTTAACCAGTTCTATAGTAAGGTAACATTCCAATAGACAATATGCAAAGCTTTTTTTTCAGTTTACAGCAGTATTTATTACACAAAATTTAAGTAAATCTTAACATGCCGATCTTGCCCCGATCTCCCCTAAACAAATCGCTGCTACTACTACTGCTACTACTACTACTAATAATAATAATAACTCTCCCGTGGTCACCACCTGGTTGTGGTGGGAGAGCCAAGTAATTTTACTGATCCATAGGGCAATGCAGGCTGGAGCACAAGCTCCTGGTAGGAACACCTATGCCAGTAAGGTCTATGGGGAGAAATGAAGCTAAGAGTGACCACACCCACATTCTGTGGAGATATTTATCATGGTAGTAACCAGATCGAAGTATGATATCGGCTCGGACGTCGCTCGGGTTAACAAGGTCCGCGTTCGTGGGTTAGGCAGAGGCTCACGTTCGAAAAATAGGCCACAGTCTCCCTTGGTCCCTGGTGGCGAAAGCAACACTGGCCCAAGCATGGCTACTGCAATGCCCTCAACAGCTGTGAGGAACCAACCTATCCTTGATGTTTCTCTGGCAATGCATCCACAGACCACAAAGGCTGTGAAACCACCATGAAATGGAAAATCGAAATGAACGAGTTATCATCCGTACTTACTACACCATCTCAAAACTCGAAACAAACATGATAGCATAAACACAAAGACTACACCATAAATTTACACAACAATATCCTCACCTCACTAGTGTGAAAATCCGACTCTTTTAAAAGAATTTTTATTAAATACGTAACAAGTTATATTTCTTTCATCATCATTTTCGTTGTTTCTCCCATTCTCACCCTAATGTCCGAGGAATAGACCCCGGATAGTGAACTGCGTAATTCGTCCGTCAAGAAGGTCATCCCTAGGACGAAGTCGTCCGAGGCGACCGCGGAAGAAATCCCCTCTCCCCGGGACATTTGTTTGTTTTGCTAATTGGTCACACCGCAGCCACCTTGTAATAGAGTAGTCTCCTGCGGGTGTCCGGTGGACGGAGACGGATGGGTGTTCCTGTATGGAGAGTAGATAAGAGGTCACCTACAAGGGCACCCTTACGGTGAGAACATTACCAAAAATGGTCAGTCATCTCCCCAGGTGATGACGACTTTAACATTAATTGGTCAAGCGATGTCTGCATTGTCGTCACCCATGACGGGGGAGACTGTCATAAATCGGGAGAAGTGACAGTTTGCGTCAGAAGAATCCCCGAGATTTCCCACGCTAAAAAGGTATAAAAGGGAAATGATCAGAGATCTCGAGGCGATCATCGGAGGACGCGATCAACGAAGAAAGAAGACTACAAGAGTCTACTCTGGAAGGACTTCAAGGTTTCTGATCGCCGACCTAAAGAGGTAAATACTTAGATTGTTTTTACTTCACTCTCTCTCGGTATACTCGGACTTAGAAAATATTGTCTTTTACTGATATACCCGGAACTTTGTATTTA
The DNA here is from genome assembly GCF_000671375.1 of Centruroides sculpturatus. Lineage (NCBI taxonomy): Eukaryota > Metazoa > Arthropoda > Arachnida > Scorpiones > Buthidae > Centruroides > Centruroides sculpturatus. The sequence goes on along the minus strand of NW_019386411.1, from coordinate 50,326 downwards.
TTTATCAGTTCCTTTGGATAGGACTTAGAATTATTTTGTGTTGAGGACCTTTGGTGGTCTCACTTACGGGATAGACGGACTTCGTTGTTCGATATTGTCGCGACTCGGAACTTATTATGATTATCACTTTCATGTTGTTTAGGATTAATGTGTAATCTTAATGTATTTGTATTTATATTTAAGTTTATATTAAATATGTTATTCCTAATTTAATGACTCTTGATAAGTACTATCGACATCTCATCATGACTTCGTTACGCCTCCCACTCCTTTTGCCCTCCTATAGCCACTCTCTGACAGCGAGCCGGTAAGTGGGAGAAACTCTTATCCTATCCCCTCGGTTTGCACATATTGGTGTCATCCGACAAAACAAGCCATCCGACAACCGAGAGCGGGTCTTCCCGACCCGTGCAGATTAAGCGGTCATTAGGGTTCGACCCAGTGACCCCCTGCTACTCACACTAGCACCGAACAAAGAGTTATTGATAAAAAAGAACAATTATACACACAATACACACAACCTTATCCCACAAACAACACTTGAACTTATCAAACAACAGGTTGCTGATCAAATACATCAACAGACAGAAACACTTAACATTAATGAAGATCATGTAACCTGTCAGGATAATCCAGCAACAAGCATTGCTAATAGCACACATACAACGAGTATTAATGATAATACAGGCACTTCCTCATCTATCACTGATAACATAGACGTAGATTTAGTTAATACGTTCTTACTTATATTTCAGGAAACACTCACTAAACATACAGGTACAGATCCCATAAAAAGACCACGAATACCGAAAATCAACACGTCAAAGGTAGTAGGAAAAACACTAAATTATGTAAACACTCACTTACTACCAAACTACATTCATTCAATTTCTACACTCTCAGACATTCATACATTACTTTATGCTGGGGCAGTCACAGTAGTAACACATCATGGGTGAAAATACAATTGCAGACAAACACACATGTAACATTACAAATATTAAGACTGCAACAATTTAACAAAAAGGTAAAATGAGCCTAAGGACGGTTGAAGTTAACGTCCGTTTCCTAGATGTCCAGTATACAAGCTGGGGACCTCACACTCCTCCATCCCCTGACCAAGCAATCACTTCCCCTTTGTGACCCCCTCAGTTCTCCGAATTCTCAACCATTCCAGATGTGGAGTTAAGGGGATGGGTGCTAATGAGTAGCAGACTTTAAACTCTGCTTACAACACACAAAACACAATTCTATCACAAGCCTGCCTGGCAGAGAAGAATAGAAACACAAATAAATGACATTAGACAGCAATTAGGCAGGCTGACACAATACACTAAAAACAACATAACACCCAAATTAAAGAAACAACTCAAAAACATTTTCAAGTAAATCAAAACACACACATGAACATCACAACACACACATTACAGAATACATCGATACACTAAAACAGAAACTCGCAGCCAAAGCACGTAGACTCAAACGATACAAAACATGTACACTACGAAAACAACAAAATAAGTTATTTACAAACAACGAAAAACTTTTCTATAGACAAATCAGTACCAAAACAAACACTGATACACAGCACAGTGGCACACCAACAGAAGAAGAACTCACAACTTACTGGTTTTCTCTTTGGTCCAATGCTGTTATATACAATACTGATGCAGGCTGGATTGAGGAGGAGAACAGAAACTTGCACATCATACCAACTATACCTTGTGCTGAAATAAACATACACGACATCCGCTACGCTGTGAACAGAACATACAACGAGGAGACACCTGGTGTAGATAACATTCACAATTTCTGGTACAAAAAGTTTACATCAGGAACTAGCTAAACATCTAACGCAAATCATCATCAACCCACAAGACATGCCAAAATTTCTTACTCGGGGCATCACCTACATGAAACCTAAAAACAACAAAACCACAGATCCCACACAATACAGATCAATTACATGTCTTCCAACACTCTACAAATTATTGACATCCTGTATCACAAACAAAATATGTAAACATGTTGAAGAACACGACATTCTTACAGAACAACAAAAAGGTTGCCGTAGAAATCACAGGGGATGCAAAGAACAGTTACTCATAGATTTAGTCATTCTATAGCAAGCACACAAACAACACAGAAACATACACATGGACTACAGAAAAGCACGTGAAAAGTACGACCGTGTTCCACACAGTTGGCTGCTACATATTCTACACATGTACAAAATACATCCATCACTCACTGCATTCTTCGAAAACACTATGCAGCACTGGAGAACAACACTACATCTCATGGTTAGTAACATTTCAATATAAATAAACGAAATATTCATTAGGCGAGGAATTTTTCAAGGAGATTCCCTGAGTCCTCTCTGGCTCTGCTTAGCCCTGAACCCATTATCCAACATGCTAAACAACACGCAATATGGCTACAATATCAGACATGAATAAACAACACAGTTTACGCTGTCACATCTCATGTACATGGACGACATAAAACTTTATGCATCCACACAAAAACAACTACAGCAGCTTTTACAAATCACACATTCATACACCAATGACATACAAATGGAGTTTGGCTTAGACAAATGCAAAACACATCACATAGAAAAAGGAATCCTGAAGAAAGAAGATTTTGCACTTGGAAATGGGGACGTTATTGAATCCATGGAAGAGGGCGAGTTCTACAAGTATTTAGGATTTCAATAGGCCAAACTAACAGAACATACACAAATAAAGCGAAGATTAATTAAAGAATACCAAATAGGTTAAATGCCATTCTGAAAACATAGTTAAATGCAAAACACACAGTTAAAGCAATAAACACATATGTCGTCCCAGTACTCACATACTCTTTTAGCATTATACATTGGACTCGCACAGATCTTGAGCAACTCCAAAGGAAAACAAGAATAACACTTACTAAGCATAAACATCATCATCCTAAACCCACTATAGAAAGATTAACCCTTTTACCTGATTGACATAGTTAACCTTTACTACAAACAAATACAGTCACTGCGAGAGTTTTTATACAAAAAACGAGAAACATCACAATTACATAAAGCAGTAACTCTAGCAGACTCAAATAACACACCATTAAACTTACATCATACAGACATGACACAACATATAAAAAGCACAAACACCATCAAGCAATCGTGGGCTCAAAAGGCACTCCACGGCAGGCATCCTTATGACCTGGCCCAGGATTTTGTTGACAAAACTGCGTCAAACAGCTGGTTAGATCGGGGATGCCTCTTTGGGGAGACGGAAGGATTCATGATTGCCATACAGGATCAGGTCATAAACACTAAAAACTACAGAAAACACATACTCAAAGATATAACTTTCACAAATGACATAGGCAGAAAGTGTCAGATCATGCCAGAAACTATACAACACATTACTTCTAAGTGCAAGCTCTTGGCACAGAAAGATTATTTACACAGACATAATCAAGTAGCAAATATAATACACCAAGAGCTTGCAAACAAACACAAATTGGTAGACATCCATGAACCATACTACAAATACATTCCACAGATAATATTGGAAAACAACACGCACAGACTGTACTACGACAGAGCCATAATCACAGATAAAACAATTTACCACAACAGACCAGACATCACACTCATTGACAAACACAATAAAATCATATACATTATAGACATAGCCATTCCAAACACTCACAATGTACAAAACACATGCACTGAAAAAATTAGCAAGTACACAGAACTCACCCAAGAAATAAGGCATTTGTGGAAGATGGATAGGGTGCTTATTGTACCTATTGTTCTCTCCTGTACAGTGTGATACCACACATACTACACAAAAGCCTAGGAACATTACAATTGAATAGAAATACATACATCACACTACAGAAGGCCATTATATTGAATACATGCCATATTGTTAGGAAATTCCTGAATACAGGTACTAACACACTTATTTAATTTTAGTTTTATTTTGGATGCTATGCCTTGACTCTGGTCCGGCATAGTACACAGCCACCGGTGTGAACCGAGTATAACCCACTAAACCCAACATAATAATAATAATAATTTATGGACAGAAATATAAAGAAAAAAATTTCCATGATAAAAAGGAGAATGCACATTCCGAATAACTACAAAAAGCTTTATGTTTAATTCAATTGTATTTATCAATTCATATTTTAATATTAAGAATTATAAAAAATTAATAAATTATTATTGATATTAAATAAGAAAATTGTTATTTTATATTATGTAACGAGATTATACTGTATATCTATATATATGTGCCACCAGTGTCCGAGTGGATAAAACCACTGAACACTAGTGGTCGTGGGTTCACGCCTCACCAACGGGCTGGCCATGTGGAGATTTTCCGGCTTTCTTTACGTTTGTAACAACCCAAATAGTGGCCATTTTCCATAGGAAGTCCTCCCTCTCGATAGATTGCCTATGTGTCGAATTACCGTAAGCAAAAAAGCCATTACTATACATACAAATACAGAATATTTGTCTTCCCTTACACAATTTTCCATTAAGTTACATTCCATTTATTTTGTGAATATATTCTTAAGATATGAAGGATAACTGATAGTCATTTAATATATCTTTTAATATTTATAGTATAATTTATGTAAATTTTAGTACTTTTAAAATTTACGATAAAAATAAATTATTCTATCAATGTGCAATTTATTCCTGTTTCTGCACAATAATGTTGCAAGTTATCACTAAACATAAAATTAAACAATTTATAAAATAGAATTTTAATATTGTAATTCTCTAATAAACTACGTAATGAATATATCAGAAACAAATTATGAATCCACAAAAAATCTATTTATTCTGTGATTAAATAATTACGTAATAGTAAAGGTAGTGTGTGCACGGATAATTGACATGTCACCAAAACTGACATTTTCAGTATTCACTTTAAATAAACTGCTGACATTTTGATATAATTATTAACACTGGATATTATTTGTGGTGTCATTTTCTCAGAAAACCATCTGTTATCATGCAGGATCTTCATTCTATTTAATTATAAATCCGTCTCAAATCACTCGTACGCGAAATTATTAAATTTGAAAAATTTGTTGATACTAAGAAGTGTTTCAAAAATACAGGATGACAATTATGATTAAAATACTTTGATGTATGATCTTTCACGTAAAAAATATAATACAAAAGTGATATAAATGAAAACTTTTTAGATAAATGGTAAGAAATCTATTTTTATGACTTTCAGCGAAGAAGGGGACTTCATATTCGTGACTAATTCTGTTTTATCTCTCTAAACTTTATGTCGATACCAGATAACACTAAGTTTTAGTATTTCCTAATACATATACAAATTCCGATGATAAATTTTGTAATTATGCTACAGTATTTACTTTACACTGCGATATCCTACATCACCGAGACGAAACTTCCATTATACATTGGACTCGCACAGATCTTGAGCAACTCCAAAGGAAACCACACTACATCCATTTAATTTCTACACTCTCGGACATTCATACATTAGTTTATGCTGGGGCAGTCACAGTAGTGACACACCATGGACTAAAAATACAATCACAGACAGATACACACAAAACACAATTCTATCACAAGCCTGCCTGGCAGAGGAGAATAGAAACACAAATAACTGACATTAGACAATAATTAGGCATGCTGACACAATACACTAAAAACAACATAACACCCAAATTAAAGAAACAACTCAAAAACATTTTCAAGAAAATCAAAACACACACATTACAGAATACATTGATACACTAAAACAGAAACTTGCAGCCAAAGCATGTAGACTCAAACGATAGAAAACATGTACCTGTACATTATGAAAACAACAAATAAGTTATTTACACACAACGAAAAAAACTTTTACAGACAAATTAGTACCAAAACAAATACTGATACACAACACATTGGCACACCAACAGAAGAAGAACTCGCAACTTGTTGGTCTTCTCTTTGGTCCAGTGCTGTTACACACAATGCTGATGCAGGCTTGATCGAGGAGGAGAACAGAAACTTGAACAAAATACCAACTATGCCCTGTGCTGAAATAAACGTACANAAAAAACAATGCCTAAATTAAATATAAATACTTCAATAAAAAACTTTGTTCGACATTTGCTTGATAAAATTTATGAAGACATAAAATGGCTTTGTAGATGCATAGAAATGCAAAAATTGTTCGGTTGGCCTTGCCTGCTATTTTCAAATAAAATTAGTGTGTGGAATAAGAATGGCTTTGGCAATTTAAATAATTTGAGTAAAGCTGACAAAAGACACGAAAATCGTAAATGTCACATCGATTCTTTCGTAAAATTGAAGCAATTTGGAAATCAAAGCAAAATAGAATTTAATATTAGTAAACAATATAAAATAAATATTGAAAATTATAACAAGATAGTTACGGCTAATAGATATATCTAAATTAATAAATGTTATATTTTTTTCTCAAAGCAAGAATTGGCATTTAGAGGGCATCGGGAATCTATTGAGTCTAATAACACAAGTAATTATATTGAACTTGTTTATTTATTAAGTACGTCAGATAATCTATTAAAAATACATATAGAGAAGTCTAACCTGACGGAAATCTGAGAGTATATAAAATATTAAATTTAACAACAGCATATTTGAAAACGCAAACCTTTTCCATTTATTTTTGAAAAAAATATTTCTGACAAACCTTTTTCATTATCATTAACGTCATAGCGACATTGACAATATGCATGTGGTACTACTTATGGATGATTCCATTAAGACAAAAACTCATATCATGATAAATAGCTATAACTGCCAACGGATTAAAAGCTTTCTAAAACACACAGCAGTATTGATTTCTTGTGAAAAGAGTTGAAAGAATAATGCCCAAATCTTTCTAAGTGCAATCTCAAATTTATGTCAACTTTTAACAGTAGACTTGCTCCTGAAGTTATGGTAACGGTATGGAGAAGTTATGCTGAAGTTATGCTAAACTTATGATGAACCTATGGTAAAATTATGCTGAACTTATGGTAAAAGTATGCTGAAGTTATGGTAAAGTTATGGTAAAAGTATGCTAAAGTTATGTTGAAGTTGTGCACAACAAACAGGTAAACAGGTTTAAAACATAAACTAACAATGATAGCTGACAAGCTTTATAAAACCTACAGCATTATTGACTGCTTGTGCAAAAAGTGAGGGGATGGAAGATCCCTTGGCCACTGGTTCCCACCAGTGGCCAAGGGATCTTCGTATCCTGAACGCTGGGAGTTTGGGTGTGGTTCGCGCCTCGCTCGGACAGGCTGGTCACGTGGAGTTTTCCGGGATTTATCCACGTCTGTAACTCCTTAATAGGGAGTTTCCCTTAAAAAGCCCTCCCGGAAGACATCCTTCAAGGAACATCGTCCAAGTGTTGCGTTGCCATAACTAAAACAAGCAAAACCATGCAAGAAGTTACAAAAATTATGCGAAATTTTTATATATGCAATTTGAAGCTTCTGTGACTTTTGGAAATAGCATTGCTCTTAAAGTTATGATGAAAGTATGCTGAAGTTAAGAACATACTGTTCCAGACAGTTGCAGAATGGTAGTGGCGTGCCGTGACATTTGATGATAGGGATGCTGTGTTTCTGTAAGCAGCCGACTTCCAGGAGCAATCAGTTAATTGCACGTCAGTGATGGTCTAGGGTCCATTCGTATCGTTTGTTCGATAAGCCAGTAAAAACCGTAGACTTCTCTAAATGTATTTTATTGTATTTTATACAAAGTGTAATTGTAATAATATTACAATTACATTTTGAATTACAGTAGAGCATCGATTATCCGACTCAATTGGGGACTCAGGTTGGTCGGATAACTGAAAAAATTGGTTAACCGAAAAGAATGAAAAAAATACATTATTACTATAGTATATTAGTATATCCTATGTAATTAGTATATTAGTATATCGCTATTAACCAACTTCGCGTTGAATTTTCATCGATGTTAAGCCTAACAAAATTTTTTTTAAAATAATAATCGTCGCTATTGTATCGTTAAAAATTATTTTATTGCTCACAAAACAAACAACCACTCATAATTAGAAAATAAAGTCTCGTTTAAATACTGACCTCCCTTCAATGGTCCGGCTCGCCCATTTGCCAGCTAAAACACGCAAAAATTTAACAAAAATAATATTAAAATAGCCAAGACATATCCAAATATTGTAGTGTTGTAGTGCCACATCACTAGCGGACATTTGAAATTTGCCGACTAGAACGGTCGGTTAACCGAAGTGACGGTTAATCGGGGGTCGGATAATCGATGCTCTACTGTACTAGCCTCGATATAAGGGTTAAAATTAAAAATAAAATCATATAAACTTACTTGATGAAAAAAAATGTGTGGTGGATATATATACCTGGTACAAAATATTCTTCAANATTGGGTTTTTTTTTTTTTTTTTTTGTTAATCTTTACCTATGTGCACCGTCATAGCAGCGGTCCCAGTGTGTGTTTTCCGAGTGTGCGCGCCAGTTATAGTCTACAAAGTTTTCGTCACGTTTCCCAGATTCATGTACAATTTCAACATCTACTAAATCGTCGTCCTTGCGATTATACACCTTTCACTCGTCGGGCTTTCTTTTATCGATGTCTAAATCAGCAAATTCGGATTCTAACGGGCGAAAGAAAAGTATAGAATTGCAATTTTTCCAAAAGTCATCGGACGACAATTTAACTCCTTCGGTCGTTGTTTCTTTAAACGAAAATTAACTATTCCCACTTTTGTTAACATTTAACTCCGAATAAAAAATAAAATATACAAACTTTGGAATAACACGAATGCCGTCCAAAAAACACAATCTTTATTTCCCGTCATCATCACGGAACTGAAAAATTTGCATAATTACTATTACTCTCAAAACAGGAAATTTCGATGCCTATTTGCATAAGAAAACGTCAACTTGATCAGCGCCACCTATGTCAGATTTCTAATCGCGCCTGCCATCGAGATTCCGAAAGTGCGGCCATCCGAACTACCAAGGTAAACTTAAACCTATTTTCTATGAAGAATATTATAGTAACTATCAACTCGCTTTCAGTGTTTTATAAATGTCAAGTGAGACCCGGATTATTTATTGTTTTTTAGTGCTCCAGAATATACAAAACGTGTTAAAAATTGTATTATTTCCTTCTTATCTGTCTAACCTTCTTTAATTAATGAACATTGGAAAAATAAAGGGTTTTCCTTCAATACGCAAGAAATGCAATGAAATGAATAATTTTTAATAAATGTTTTGAGAGGTCCTTAAATGTCCTGCGTTCTCTTCCATGTAATTGCATAAGATAATGGAGGTTTTTATTCACTTGGTGTATTCACACGTAACACAGATTTAATTTTGTAGTCCTAAATAAACATATGTCAGTTGAAAATTTAAACATTATTGAATTCTAACAGTATTATATAAATTTTATTAATAGTAATAATATTATATCGGATAAAATTTTAAATATTATGAAAGAGAAAATGTTTTCGAATTGAAAACGTCAGCCTAATTTCAATGAAAACGTGGATGATAAATATTTAGACCTGCATTACAGTTTCCATTAAGACATGTTCGTGAACAACGGATAATATAATATTTAATATTAATTACAGTATCAGAGTTCTTCATTAACATTCAGCTGAAATATTACATCTAGAAATTAGACGAGAATTACGCGTATTTACAGTGATTCTTTGATGATATTCGTTCATCTGCTATACACACTGTTGATTCTTTGAAATCACCGAAGGTATACACAATTATAGTAGAGCATTTTAGTTTTTTGAATTTATATTAATTATCAAATGCGCAAGAAACATCTCTGTAGCTTTAGGTATATTTGAATCCGTATTAAACTTATGAAATATACCGAAATCATGATCTAGATCGTAAGCAATAATGCCATTTTTAACCATGTTTCTTCATTTTATACCGTTTTCAATCAAAATATTTCTGCCACTTGTATAATTTGTGGTAATTGTATAAACAATTGTGTAGAATTTATAAAAATTCATTTCTATTTATTATTATTATTATTATATAAACTTCTTAGGAGTGGTTCTATGATGTATTTGAAAGAAAAACTATATATTTATATATAAAACAGTGAATTCAATAGAACTCGTCGAGACATAGCTATCGGCTATTTGTGATAAAATAGAAGTGCCTATGTTTTTTGCCCATTGTTAACTTTGAGAAACTGATTTTTATTTTTTCAAGTCTTAAAACTAATATTTTTCAAAGAAAAACCACTTTGATCGACTGTATCTAAATCCACTTTGTTAAGAATTATTGTAACATAAACTTTATGATATAAAAGTACTTATTTTATGCGAAAATAACAAACGATTCTATAATGATTACATAAAAGAAATCGACAATCACTTCAACTGCACAAACTCTCTTAATGAAGTCAAAATAGTGCATCCTTTCCTGTACCATTTCTCTAGTTATAAAATAAATAAATATTATTATTATATTATTTTTTTCATCTTTTAATTTTTTAAAATTATCGCACTTTAAGTAATTATTTTTGTTATTGTTATTGCACAAGTGGAGGTCAACAAGCCAAACGCACTTTGACCTATACGGTTTATTGGACACCCACGAAAAATTATTTTAGAAATCTAATTTCTGTAAAAAAGACAGAAGATCTCCGATTGAAAGCTGAAGTATCAGGACTCAAAAAAAAAAAAAAAAGGAAAAGCCAAATGAAAAATTCTGCCTAGAGAAAGGTCTGCACACACGCAAATTAGATGTAGAGATTTCTTCAGCAGATTTATAAAAGTGTTTTCTAAATACGAAATGTAACTTTACGATGTTAATGAGATACTATGTCATTTACACTATATCTCACGAGATATTGGTGAATCCGGCCACAGAACTATTATTAAGATCTCTCAAGAGACTAACCATTACGACACACCTCAACAAGAGTGATTTAATCTTCAGGGCAGCTTCTCTATACTGATGCTCTCAAGAAGATTCCAAAAGGTAAAATCACTACACTACAATCACGAAGCAAAAAATCAATGCAGAAAACAAGAACAAGACTGATGCCCTGGTTAAACACAGAATGTTTGAGCACTTTGAAAGAGGTCTTACCAAAAGTATCATCAACTTCAAGGAAAGCAGCTAACGCAATCTCTTTGATCCCCAAGGCTTTTTCTCACTATGGAAAACCAAATTACAGTAGAACCTCGATTATCCGCCCTAATTGGGGACTGGGGTTGGTCGGATAATTGAAAAGTCGGATAACCGAAAACTATGAAAAAATCCATTATTAGTGTAGTATATTATTATATCCCATGTAATTAGTATATTAGTATATCGCTATTAACCTATTTTGCGTTGAATTTTCATCGATGTTAAGCCTAACAAAAATTTTTTAAAATAATAATCGTCGCTATTGTA